>NW_027193098.1:0-78000 GCF_949987515.2 Delphinus delphis
GTTAGGGTTAGGGGACGGGGATGGTTTAGGGTCCAGGTGAGGGTACGGCAACGCTTTAGGGGGAGGGTGCGTGTGAGGGCGCGGGTTAGTGTTAGCGTACGGGTTAGGATTAAGGGACGGGTGAGGGTCAGGCTTCGGGGAAGGTTTAGGGTTAGGGTTCGGGCTAGGGTTAGGGTTAGGGGACGGGGACGGTTTAGGGTCCAGGTGAGGGTACGGTAACGCTTTAGGGGGAGCGTGCGTGTGAGGGCTTGGGTTAGTGTTAGCGTACGGGTTAGGATTAGGGGACGGTTGAGGGTCAGGCTTCGGGGAAGGGTTAGGGTTAGGGTTCGGGCTAGGGTTAGGGTTAAGTGACGGGGATGGTTTAGGGTCCAGGTGAGGGTACGGCAACGCTTTAGGGGGAGCGTGCATGTGAGGGCGCGGGGTAGTGTTAGCGTACTGGTTAGGATTAGGGGACGGGTGAGGGTCAGGCTTCGGGGAAGGGTTAGGGTTAGGGTTCGGGCTAGGGTTAGGGTTAGGGGACGGGGACGGTTTAGGGTCCAGGTGAGGGTACGGCAACGCTTTAGGGGGAGCGTGTGTGTGAGGGCGCGGGTTAGTGTTAGCGTATGGCTTAGGATTAGGGGATGGGTGAGGGTCATGCTTCGGGGAAGGGTTAGGGTTAGGGTTCGGGCTAGGGTTAGGGTTAGGTGACGGGGACGGTTTAGGGTCCAGGTGAGGGTACGGCAACGCTTTAGGGGGAGCGAGCATGTGAGGGCGCGGGGTAGTGTTAGCGTACTGGTTAGGATTAGGGGACGGTTGGGGGTCAGGCTTCGGGGAAGGGTTAGGGTTAGGGTTCGGGCTAGGGTTAGGGTTAGGGGATGGGGACGGTTTAGGGTGCAGGTAAGAGTACAGCAACGCTTTAGGGGGAGCGTGCGTGTGAGGGCGAGGGTTAGTGTTAGCGTACGTGTTAGGATTAGGGGACGGGTGAGGGTCAGGCTTCGGGGAAGGGTTAGGGTTAGGGTTGTGGCTAGGGTTAGGGTTAAGGGACGGGGACGGTTTAGGGTCCAGGTGAGGGTACGGCAACGCTTTAGGGGGAGCGTGCGTGTGAGGGCGCGGGTTAGTGTTAGCGTACGGGTTAGGATTAGGGGACGGGTGAGGGTCAGGCTTCGGGGAAGGGTTAGGGTTAGGGTTCGGGCTAGGGTTAGGGTTAGGGGACGGGGATGGTTTAGGGTCCAGGTGAGGGTACGGCAACGCTTTAGGGGGAGCGTGCGTGTGAGGGCGCGGGTTATTGTTAGCGTACGTGTTAGGATTGGGGACGGGTGAGGGTCAGGCTTCGGGGAAGGGTTAAGGTTAGGGTTCGGGCTAGGGTTAGGGTTAGGGGACGGGGACGGTTTAGGGTCCAGGTGAGGGTACGGCAAAGCTTCAGGGGGAGCGTGCGTGTGAGGGTGCGGGTTAGTGTTAGCGTACGGGTTAGGATTAGGGGACGGGTGAGGGTCAGGCTTCGGGGAAGGGTTAGGGTTAGGGTTCGGGCTAGGGTTAGGGTTAGGGGACGGGGACGGTTTAGGGTCCAGGTGAGGGTACGGCAACGCTTTAGGGGGAGCGTGCGTGTGAGGGCGCGGGTTAGTGTTAGCGTACGGGTTAGGATTAGGGGACGGGTGAGGGTCAGGCTTCGGGGAAGGGTTAGGGTTAGGGTTCGGGCTAGGGTTAGGGTTAGGGGACGGGGACGGTTTAGGGTCCAGGTGAGGGTACGGCAACGCTTTAGGGGGAGCTTGCGTGTGAGGTCGCGGGTTAGTGTTAGCGTACGGCTTAGGATTAGGGGACGGGTGAGGGTCAGGCTTCGGGGAAGGGTTAGGGTTAGGGTTCGGGCTAGGGTTAGGGTTAAGGGACGGGGACGGTTTAGGATCCAGGTGAGGGTACGGCAACGCTTTAGGGGGAGCGTGCGTGTGAGGGCGCGCATTAGTGTTAGTGTATGGCTTAGGATTAGGGGACGGGTGAAGGTCAGGCTTCGGGGAAGCGTTAGGGTTAGGGTTCGGGCTAGGGTTAGGGTTAGGGGACGGGGACGGTTTAAGGTCCAGGTGAGGGTACGGCAACGCTTTAGGGGGAGCGTGCGTGTGAGGGCACGTGTTAGTGTTAGCGTACGGCTTAGGATTAGGGGACGGGTGAGGGTCAGGCTTCGGGAAAGGGTTAGGGTTAGGGTTCGGGCTAGGGTTAGGGTTAGGGGATGGGGACGGTTTAGGGTCCAGGTGAGGGTACGGCAACGCTTTAGGGGGAGCGTGCGTGTGAGGGCGCGGGTTAGTGTTAGCGTACGGGTTAGGATTAGGGGACGGGTGAGGGTCAGGCTTCGGGGAAGGGTTAGGGTTAGGGTTCGGGCTAGGGTTAGGGTTAGGGGACGGGGACGGTTTAGGGACCAGGTGAGGGTACGGAAACGCTTTAGGGGGAGCGTGCGTGTGAGGGCGCGCGTTAGTGTTAGCGTACGGCTTAGGATTAGGGGACGGGTGAGGGTCAGGCTTCGGGGAAGGGTTAGGGTTAGGGTTCGGGCTAGGGTTAGGGTTAGGGGACGGGGACGGTTTAGGTTCCAGGTGAGGGTACGGCAATGTTTTAGGGGGAGCGTGCGTGTGAGGGAACGGGTTAGTGTTAGCGTACGGGTTAGGATTAGGGGACGGGTGAGGGTCAGGCTTCGGGGAAGGGTTAGGGTTAGGGTTCGGGCTAGGGTTAGGGTTAGGGGACGGGGACGGTTTAGGGTCCAGGTGAGGGTATGGCAACACTTTAGGGGGAGCGTGCCTGTGAGGGCGCGGGTTAGTGTTAGCGTACGGGTTAGGATTAGGGGACGGGTGAGGGTCAGGCTTCGGGGAAGGGTTAGGGTTAGGGTTCGGGCTAGGGTTAGGGTTAGGGGACGGGGACGGTTTAGGGACCAGGTGAGGGTACGGCAACGCTTTAGGGGGAGCGTGCGTGTGAGGGCGCGGGTTAGTGTTAGCGTACGGGTTAGGATTAGGGGACGGGTGAGGGTCAGGCTTCGGGGAAGGGTTAGGGTTAGGGTTCGGGCTAGGGTTAGGGTTAGGGGACGGGGACGGTTTAGGGTCCAGGTGAGGGTACGGCAACGTTTTAGGGGGAGCGTGCGTGTGAGGGCACGGGTTAGTGTTAGCGTACGGGTTAGGATTAGGGGACGGGTGAGGGTCAGGCTTCGGAGAAGGGTTAGGGTTAGGGTTCGGGCTAGGGTTAGGGTTAGGGGACGGGGACGGTTTAGGGTCCAGGTGAGGGTACGGCAACACTTTAGGGGGAGCGTGCCTGTGAGGGTGCGGGTTAGTGTTAGCGTACGGGTTAGGATTAGGGGACGGGTGAGGGTCAGGCTTCGGGGAAGGGTTAGGGTTAGGGTTCGGGCTAGGGTTAGGGTTAGGGGACGGGGACGGTTTAGGGTCCAGGTGAGGGTACGGCAATGCTTTAGGGGGAGCGTGCGTGTGAGGGCCCGGGTTAGTGTTAGCGTACGGGTTAGGATTAGGTGACGGGTGAGGGTCAGGCTTCGGGGAAGGGTTAGGGTTAGGGTTCGGGCTAGGGTTAGGGTTAGCGGACGGGGAGGGTTTAGGGACCAGGTGAGGGTACGGCAACGCTTTAGGGGGAGCGTGCGTGTGAGGGCGCGCGTTAGTGTTAGCGTACAGCTTAGGATTAGGGGACGGGTGAGGGTCAGGCTTCGGGGAAGGGTTAGGGTTAGGGTTCGGGCTAGGGTTTGGGTTAGGGGACGGGGACGGTTTAGGGTCCAGCTGAGGGTACGGCAACGCTTTAGGGGGAGCGTGCGTGTGAGGGCGCGCGTTAGTGTTAGCGTACGGCTTAGGATTAGGGGACGGGTGAGGGTCAGGCTTCGGGGAAGGTTTAGGGTTAGGGTTCGGGCTAGGGTTAGGGTTAGGGGACGGGGACGGTTTAGGGTCCAGGTGAGGGTACGGCAACGCTTTAGGGGGAGCGTGCGTGTGAGGGCACGCGTTAGTGTTAGCGTACGGCTTAGGATTAGGGGACGGGTGAGGGTCAGGCTTCGGGAAAGGGTTAGGGTTAGGGTTCGGGCTAGGGTTAGGGTTAGGGGATAGGGACGGTTTAGGGTCCAGGTGAGGGTACGGCAACGCTTTAGGGGGAGCGTGCGTGTGAGGGCGCGGGTTAGTGTTAGCGTACGGGTTAGGATTAGGGGACGGGTGAGGGTCAGGCTTCGGGGAAGGGTTAGGGTTAGGGTTCGGGCTAGGGTTCGGGTTAGGGGACGGGGACGCTTTAGGGACCAGGTGAGGGTACGGCAACGCTTTAGGGGGAGCGTGCGTGTGTGGGCGCGGGTTAGTGTTAGCGTACGGGTTAGGATTAGGGGACGGGTGAGGGTCAGGCTTCGGGGAAGGGTTAGGGTTAGGGTTCGGGCTAGGGTTAGGGTTAGGGGACGGGGACGGTTTAGGGTCCAGGTGAGGGTACGGCAACGCTTTAGGGGGAGCGTGCGTGTGAGGGCCCGGGTTAGTGTTAGCGTACGGGTTAGGATTAGGGGACGGGTGAGTGTCAGGCTTCGGGGAAGGGTTAGGGTTAGGGTTCGGGCTAGGGTTAGGGTTTGCGGACGGGGAGGGTTTAGGGTCCAGGTGAGGGTACCGCAACGCTTTAGGGGGAGCGTGCGTGTGAGGGCGCGCGTTAGTGTTAGCGTACGGCTTAGGATTAGGGGACGGGTGAGGGTCAGGCTTCGGGGAAGGGTTAGGGTTAGGGTTCGGGCTAGGGTTAGGGTTAGGGGACGGGGACGGTTTAGGGTCCAGGTGAGGGTACGGCAACGCTTTAGGGGGAGCGTGCGTGTGAGGGCCCGGGTTAGTGTTAGCGTACGGCTTAGGATTAGGGGACGGGTGAGGGTCAGGCTTCGGGGAAAGGTTAGGGTTAGGGTTCGGGCTAGGGTTAGGGTTAGGGGACGGGGACGGTTTCGGGTCCAGGTGAGGGTACGGCAACGCTTTAGGGGGAGCGTGCGTGTGAGGGCGCGGGTTAGTGTTAGCGTACGGGTTAGGATTAGGGGACGGGTGAGGGTCAGGCTTCGGGGAAGGGTTAGGGTTAGGGTTCGGGCTAGGGTTAGGGTTAGGGGACGGGGACGGTTTAGGGTCCAGGTGAGGGTACGGCAACGCTTTAGGGGGAGCGTGCGTGTGAGGGCCCGGGTTAGTGTTAGCGTACGGGTTAGGATTAGGGGACGGGTGAGGGTCAGGCTTCGGGGAAGGGTTAGGGTTAGGGTTCGGGCTAGGGTTAGGGTTAGGGGACGGGGACGGTTTAGGGTCCAGGTGAGGGTACGGCAACGCTTTAGGGGGAGCGTGCGTGTGAGGGCGCGGGTTAGTGTTAGCGTACGGGTTAGGATTAGGGGACGGGTGAGGGTCAGGCTTCGGGGAAGGGTTAGGGTTAGGGTTCGGGCTAGGGTTAGGGTTAGGGGACGGGGACGGTTTAGGGTCCAGGTGAGGGTACGGCAACGCTTTAGGGGGAGCGTGCGTGTGAGGGCGCGGGTTAGTGTTAGCGTACGGGTTAAGATTAGGGGAAGGGTGAGGGTCAGGCTTCGGGGAAGGGTTAGGGTTAGGGTTCGGGCTAGGGTTAGGGTTAGGGGACGGGGACGGTTTAGGGTCCAGGTGAGGGTACGGCAACGCTTTAGGGGGAGCGTGCGTGTGAGGGCGCGGGTTAGTGTTAGCGTACGGCTTATGATTAGGGGACGGGTGAGGGTCAGGCTTCGGGGAAAGGTTAGGGTTAGGGTTCGGGCTAGGGTTAGGGTTAGGGGACGGGGACGGTTTAGGGTCCAGGTGAGGGTACGGCAACGTTTTAGGAGGAGCGTGCGTGTGAGGGCGCGGGTTAGTGTTCGCGTACGGCTTAGGATTAGGGGACGGGTGAGGGTCAGGCTTCGGGGAAGGGTTAGGGTTAGGGTTCGGGCTAGGGTTAGGGTTAGGGGACGGGGACGGTTTAGGGTCCAGGTGAGGGTACGGCAACACTTTAGGGGGAGCGTGCGTGTGAGGGCCCGGGTTAGTGTTAGCGTACGGGTTAGGATTAGGGGACGGGTGAGTGTCAGGCTTCGGGGAAGGGTTAGGGTTAGGGTTCGGGCTAGGGTTAGGGTTTGCGGACGGGGAGGGTTTAGGGTCCAGGTGAGGGTACCGCAACGCTTTAGGGGGAGCGTGCGTGTGAGGGCGCGCGTTAGTGTTAGCGTACGGCTTAGGATTAGGGGACGGGTGAGGGTCAGGCTTCGGGGAAGGGTTAGGGTTAGGGTTCGGGCTAGGGTTAGGGTTAGGGGACGGGGACGGTTTAGGGTCCAGGTGAGGGTACGGCAACGTTTTAGGGGGAGCGTGCGTGTGAGGGCGCGGGTTAGTGTTAGCGTACGGGTTAGGATTAGGGGACGGGTGAGGGTCAGGCTTCGGGGAAGGGTTAGGGTTAGGGTTCGGGCTAGGGTTAGGGTTAGGGGACGGGGACGGTTTAGGGTCCAGGTGAGGGTACGGCAACACTTTAGGGGGAGCGTGCTTGTGAGGGCGCAGGTTAGTGTTAGCGTACGGGTTAGGATTAGGGGACGGGTGAGGGTCAGGCTTCGGGGAAGGGTTAGGGTTAGGGTTCGGGCTAGGGTTAGGGTTAGGGGACGGGGACGGTTTAGGGTCCAGGTGAGGGTACGGCAACGCTTTAGGGGGAGCGTGCGTGTGAGGGCCATGGTTAGTGTTAGCGTACGGGTTAGGATTAGGGGACGGGTGAGTGTCAGGCTTCGGGGAAGGGTTAGGGTTAGGGTTCGGGCTAGGGTTAGGGTTTGCGGACGGGGAGGGTTTAGGGTCCAGGTGAGGGTACCGCAACGCTTTAGGGGGAGCGTGCGTGTGAGGGCGCGCGTTAGTGTTAGCGTACGGCTTAGGATTAGGGGACGGGTGAGGGTCAGGCTTCGGGGAAGGGTTAGGGTTAGGGTTCGGGCTAGGGTTAGGGTTAGGGGACGGGGACGGTTTAGGGTCCAGGTGAGGGTACGGCAACGCTTTAGGGGGAGCGTGCGTGTGAGGGCGCGCGTTAGTGTTAGCGTACGGCTTAGGATTAGGGGACGGGTGAGGGTCAGGCTTCGGGGAAAGGTTAGGTTTAGGGTTCGGGCTAGGGTTAGGGTTAGGGGACGGGGACGGTTTCGGGTCCAGGTGAGGGTACGGCAACGCTTTAGGGGGAGCGTGCGTGTGAGGGCGCGGGTTAGTGTTAGCGTACGGGTTAGGATTAGGGGACGGGTGAGGGTCAGGCTTCGGGGAAGGGTTAGGGTTAGGGTTCGGGCTAGGGTTAGGGTTAGGGGACGGGGACGGTTTAGGGTCCAGGTGAGGGTACGGCAACGCTTTAGGGGGAGCGTGCGTGTGAGGGCGCGGGTTAGTGTTAGCGTACGGGTTAGGATTAGGGGACGGGTGAGGGTCAGGCTTCGGGGAAGGGTTAGGGTTAGGGTTCGGGCTAGGGTTAGGGTTAGGGGACGGGGACGGTTTAGGGTCCAGGTGAGGGTACGGCAACGCTTTAGGGGGAGCGTGCGTGTGAGGGCGCGGGTTAGTGTTAGCGTACGGCTTATGATTAGGGGACGGGTGAGGGTCAGGCTTCGGGGAAAGGTTAGGGTTAGGGTTCGGGCTAGGGTTAGGGTTAGGGGATGGGGACGGTTTAGGGTCCAGGTGAGGGTACGGCAACGTTTTAGGGGGAGCGTGCGTGTGAGGGCGCGGGTTAGTGTTAGCGTACGGCTTAGGATTAGGGGACGGGTGAGGGTCATTCTTCGGGGAAGGGTTAGGGTTAGGGTTCGGGCTAGGGTTAGGGTTAGGGGACGGGGACGGTTTAGGGTCCAGGTGAGGGTACGGCAACGCTTTAGGGGGAGCGTGCGTGTGAGGGCGCGGGTTAGTGTTAGCGTACGGGTTAGGATTAGGGGACGGGTGAGGGTCAGGCTTCGGGGAAGGGTTAGGGTTAGGGTTCGGGCTAGGGTTAGGGTTAGGGGACGGGGACGGTTTAGGGTCCAGGTGAGGGTACGGCAACGCTTTAGGGGGAGCGTGCGTGTGAGGGCCCGGGTTAGTGTTAGCGTACGGGTTAGGATTAGGGGACGGGTGAGTGTCAGGCTTCGGGGAAGGGTTAGGGTTAGGGTTCGGGCTAGGGTTAGGGTTTGCGGACGGGGAGGGTTTAGGGTCCAGATGAGGGTACTGCAACGCTTTAGGGGGAGCGTGCGTGTGAGGGCGCGCGTTAGTGTTAGCGTACGGCTTAGGATTAGGGGACGGGTGAGGGTCAGGCTTCGGGGAAGGGTTAGGTTTAGGGTTCGGGCTAGGGTTAGGGTTAGGGGACGGGGACGGTTTAGGGTCCAGGTGAGGGTACGGCAACGTTTTAGGGGGAGCGTGCGTGTGAGGGCACGGGTTAGTGTTAGCGTACGGGTTAGGATTAGGGGACGGGTGAGGGTCAGGCTTCGGGGAAGGGTTAGGGTTAGGGTTCGGGCTAGGGTTAGGGTTAGGGGACGGGGACGGTTTAGGGTCCAGGTGAGGGTACGGCAACACTTTAGGGGGAGCGTGCTTGTGAGGGTGCAGGTTAGTGTTAGCGTACGGGTTAGGATTAGGGGACGGGTGAGGGTCAGGCTTCGGGGAAGGGTTAGGGTTAGGGTTCGGGCTAGGGTTAGGGTTAGGGGACGGGGACGGTTTAGGGTCCAGGTGAGGGTACGGCAACGCTTTAGGGGGAGCGTGCGTGTGAGGGCCCGGGTTAGTGTTAGCGTACGGGTTAGGATTAGGGGACGGGTGAGTGTCAGGCTTCGGGGAAGGGTTAGGGTTAGGGTTCGGGCTAGGGTTAGGGTTTGCGGACGGGGAGGGTTTAGGGTCCAGGTGAGGGTACCGCAACGCTTTAGGGGGAGCGTGTGTGTGAGGGCGCGCGTTAGTGTTAGCGTACGGCTTAGGATTAGGGGACGGGTGAGGGTCAGGCTTCGGGGAAGGGTTAGGGTTAGGGTTCGGGCTAGGGTTATGGTTAGGGGACGGGGACGGTTTAGGGTCCAGGTGAGGGTACGGCAACGCTTTAGGGGGAGCGTGCGTGTGAGGGCGCGCGTTAGTGTTAGCGTACGGCTTAGGATTAGGGGATGGGTGAGGGTCAGGCTTCGGGGAAAGGTTAGGTTTAGGGTTCGGGCTAGGGTTAGGGTTAGGGGACGGGGACGGTTTCGGGTCCAGGTGAGGGTACGGCAACGCTTTAGGGGGAGCGTGCGTGTGAGGGCGCGGGTTAGTGTTAGCGTACGGGTTAGGATTAGGGGACGGGTGAGGGTCAGGCTTCGGGGAAGGGTTAGGGTTAGGGTTCGGGCTAGGGTTAGGGTTAGGGGACGGGGACGGTTTAGGGTCCAGGTGAGGGTACGGCAACGCTTTAGGGGGAGCGTGCGTGTGAGGGCGCGGGTTAGTGTTAGCGTACGGGTTAGGATTAGGGGACGGGTGAGGGTCAGGCTTCGGGGAAGGGTTAGGGTTAGGGTTCGGGCTAGGGTTAGGGTTAGGGGACGGGGACGGTTTAGGGTCCAGGTGAGGGTACGGCAACGCTTTAGGGGGAGCGTGCGTGTGAGGGCGCGGGTTAGTGTTAGGGTACGGGTTAGGATTAGGGGACGGGTGAGGGTCAGGCTTCGGGGAAGGGTTAGGGTTAGGGTTCGGCCTAGGGTTAGGGTTAGGGGACGGGGACGGTTTAGGGTCCAGGTGAGGGTACGGCAACGCTTTAGGGGGAGCGTGCGTGTGAGGGCGCGGGTTAGTGTTAGCGTACGGGTTAAGATTAGGGGACGGGTGAGGGTCAGGCTTCGGGGAAGGGTTAGGGTTAGGGTTCGGGCTAGGGTTAGGGTTAGGGGACGGGGACGGTTTAGGGTCCAGGTGAGGGTACGGCAACGCTTTAGGGGGAGCGTGCGTGTGAGGGCGCGGGTTAGTGTTAGCGTACGGCTTATGATTAGGGGACGGGTGAGGGTCAGGCTTCGGGGAAAGGTTAGGGTTAGGGTTCGGGCTAGGGTTAGGGTTAGGGGACGGGGACGGTTTAGGGTCCAGGTGAGGGTACGGCAACGTTTTAGGGGGAGCGTGCGTGTGAGGGCGTGGGTTAGTGTTAGCCTACGGCTTAGGATTAGGGGACGGGTGAGGGTCAGGCTTCGGGGAAGGGTTAGGGTTAGGGTTCGGGCTAGGGTTAGGGTTAGGGGACGGGGACGGTTTAGGGTCCAGGTGAGGGTACGGCAACGCTTTAGGGGGAGCGTGCGTGTGAGGGCGCGGGTTAGTGTTAGCGTACGGCTTAGGATTAGGGGACGGGTGAGGGTCAGGCTTCGGGGAAGGGTTAGGGTTAGGGTTCGGTCTAGGGTTAGGGTTAGGGGACGGGGACGGTTTAGGGTCCAGGTGAGGGTACGGCAACGCTTTAGGGGGAGCGTGCGTGTGAGGGCGCGGGTTAGTGTTAGCGTACAGGTTAGGATTAGGGGACGGGTGAGGGTCAGGCTTCGGGGAAGGGTTAGGGTTAGGGTTCGGGCTAGGGTTAGGGTTAGGGGACGGGGATGGTTTAGGGTCCAGGTGAGGGTACGGCAACGCTTTAGGGGGAGGGTGCGTGTGAGGGCGCGGGTTAGTGTTAGCGTATGGCTTAGGATTAGGGGACGGGAGAGGGTCAGGCTTCGGGGAAGGGTTAGGGTTAGGGTTCGGTCTAGGGTTAGGGTTAGGGGACGGGGACGGTTTAGGGTCCAGGTGAGGGTACGGCAACGCTTTAGGGGGAGCGTGCGTGTGAGGGCGCGGGTTAGTGTTAGCGTACGGGTTAAGATTAGGGGACGGGTGAGGGTCAGGCTTCGGGGAAGGGTTAGGGTTAGGGTTCGGGCTAGGTTTAGGGTTAGGGGACGGGGACGGTTTAGGGTCCAGGTGAGGGTAAGGCAACGCTTTAGGGGGAGCGTGCGTGTGAGGGCGCGGGTTAGTGTTAGCGTCCGGGTTAGGATTAGGGGACGCGTGAGGGTCAGGCTTCGGGGAAGGGTTAGGGTTAGGGTTCGGGCTAGGGTTAGGGTTAGGGGACGGGGACGGTTTAGGGTCCAGGGGAGGGTACGGCAACGCTTTAGGGGGAGCGTGCGTGTGAGGGCGCGGGTTAGTGTTAGCGTACGGGTTAGGATTAGGGGACGGGTGAGGATCAGGCTTCGGGGAAGGGTTAGGGTTAGGGTTCGGGTTAGGGTTAGGGTTAGGGTACGAGGACGGGGACGGTTTAGGGTCCAGGTGAGGGTACGGCAACACTTTAGGGGGAGCGTGCGTGTGAGGGTGCGGGTTAGTGTTAGCGTACGGGTTAGGATTAGGGGACGGTTGAGGGTCATGCTTCGGGGAAGGGTTAGGGTTAGGGTTCGGGCTAGCGTTAGGGTTAGGGGACGGGGACGGTTTGGGGTCCAGGTGAGGGTACGGCAACGTTTTAGGGGGAGCGTGCGTGTGAGGGCGCGGGTTAGTGTTAGCGTACGGGTTAGGATTAGGGGACGGGTGAGGGTCAGGCTTCGGGGAAGGGTTAGGGTTAGGGTTCGGGCTAGGGTTAGGGTTAGGGGACGGGGATGGTTTAGGGTCCAGGTGAGGGTACGGCAACGCTTTAGGGGGAGCGTGCATGTGAGGGCGCGGGTTAGTGTTAGCGTACGGGTTAGGATTAGGGGACGGGTGAGGGTCAGGCTTCGGGGAAGGGTTAGGGTTAGGGTTCGGGCTAGGGTTAGGCTTAGGGGACGGGGACGGTTTAGGGTCCAGGTGAGGGTACGGCAATGCTTTAGGGGGAGCGTGCGTGTGAGGGCGCGGGTTAGTGTTAGCGTACGGGTTAGGATTAGGGGACGGATGAGGGTCAGGCTTCGGGGAAGGGTTAGGGTTAGGGTTCGGGCTAGGGTTAGGGTTAGGGGACGGGGACGGTTTAGGGTCCAGGTGAGGGTACGGCAACGCTTTAGGGGGAGCGTGTGTGTGAGGGCGCGGGTTAGTGTTAGCGTACGGGTTAGGATTAGGGGACGGGTGAGGGTCAGGCTTCGGGGAAGGGTTAGGGTTAGGGTTCGGGCTAGGGTTAGGGTTAGGGGACGGGGACGGTTTAGGGTCCAGGTGAGGGTACGGCAACGCTTTAGGGGGAGCGTGCGTGTGAGGGCGCGGGTTAGTGTTAGCGTACGGGTTAGGATTAGGGGACGGGTGAGGGTCAGGCTTCGGGGAAGGGTTAGGGTTAGGGTTCGGGCTAGGGTTAGGGTTAGGGGACGGGGACGGTTTAGGGTCCAGGTGAGGGTACGGCAACGCTTTAGGGGGAGCGTGCGTGTGAGGGCGCGGGTTAGTGTTAGCGTACGGGTTATGATTAGGGGACGGGTGAGGGTCAGGCTTCGGGGAAGGGTTAGGGTTAGGGTTCGGGCTAGGGTTAGGGTTAGGGGACGGGGACGGTTTAGGGTCCAGGTGAGGGTACGGCAACGCTTTAGGGGGAGCGTGCGTGTGAGGGCGCGGGTTAGTGTTAGCGTACGGGTTAAGATTAGGGGACGGGTGAGGGTCAGGCTTCGGGGAAGGGTTAGGGTTAGGGTTCGGGCTAGGGTTAGGGTTAGGGGACGGGGACGGTTTAGGGTCCAGGTGAGGGTACGGCAACGCTTTAGGGGGAGTGTGCGTGTGAGGGCGCGGGTTAGTGTTAGCGTACGGGTTAGGATTAGGGGACGGGTGAGGGTCAGGCTTCGGGGAAGGGTTAGGGTTAGGGTTCGGGCTAGGGTTAGGGTTAGGGGACGGGGACGGTTTAGGGTCCAGGTGAGGGTACGGCAACGCTTTAGGGGGAGCGTGCGTGTGAGGGCGCGGGTTAGTGTTAGCGTACGGGTTAGGATTAGGGGACGGGTGAGGGTCAGGCTTCGGGGAAGGGTTAGGGTTAGGGTTCGGGCTAGGGTTAGGGTTAGGGGACGGGGACGGTTTAGGGTCCAGGTGAGGGTACGGCAACGCTTTAGGGGGAGCGTGCGTGTGAGGGCGCGGGTTAGTGTTAGCGTACGGGTTAAGATTAGGGGACGGGTGAGGGTCAGGCTTCGGGGAAGGGTTAGGGTTAGGGTTCGGGCTAGGGTTAGGGTTAGGGGACGGGGATGGTTTAGGGTCCAGGTGAGGGTACGGCAACGCTTTAGGGGGAGCGTGCGTGTGAGGGCGCGGGTTAGTGTTAGCGTACGGCTTAGGATTAGGGGACGGGTGAGGGTCAGGCTTCGGGGAAAGGTTAGGGTTAGGGTTCGGGCTAGGGTTAGGGTTAGGGGACGGGGACGGTTTAGGGTCCAGGTGAGGGTACGGCAACGTTTTAGGGGGAGCGTGCGTGTGAGGGCGCGGGTTAGTGTTAGCGTACGGCTTAGGATTAGGGGACGGGTGAGGGTCAGGCTTCGGGGAAGGGTTAAGGTTAGGGTTCGGGCTAGGGTTAGGGTTAGGGGACGGGGACGGTTTAGGGTCCAGGTGAGGGTACGGCAACGCTTTAGGGGGAGCGTGCGTGTGAGGGCGCGGGTTAGTGTTAGCGTACGGGTTAGGATTAGGGGACGGGTGAGGGTCAGGCTTCGGGGAAGGGTTAGGGTTAGGGTTCGGTCTAGGGTTAGGGTTAGGGGACGGGGACGGTTTTGGGTCCAGGTGAGGGTACGGCAACGCTTTAGGGGGAGCGTGCGTGTGAGGGCGCGGGTTAGTGTTAGCGTACAGGTTAGGATTAGGGGACGGGTGAGGGTCAGGCTTCGGGGAAGGGTTAGGGTTAGGGTTCGGGCTAGGGTTAGGGTTAGGGGACGGGGATGGTTTAGGGTCCAGGTGAGGGTACGGCAACGCTTTAGGGAGAGGGTGCGTGTGAGGGCGCGGGTTAGTGTTAGCGTACGGCTTAGGATTAGGGGACGGGTGAGGGTCAGGCTTCGGGGAAGGGTTAGGGTTAGGGTTCGGTCTAGGGTTAGGGTTAGGGGACGGGGACGGTTTAGGGTCCAGGTGAGGGTACGGCAACGCTTTAGGGGGAGCGTGCGTGTGAGGGCGCGGGTTAGTGTTAGCGTACGGGTTAAGATTAGGGGACGGGTGAGGGTCAGGCTTCGGGGAAGGGTTAGGGTTAGGGTTCGGGCTAGGGTTAGGGTTAGGGGACGGGGACGGTTTAGGGTCCAGGTGAGGGTAAGGCAACGCTTTAGGGGGAGCGTGCGTGTGAGGGCGCGGGTTAGTGTTAGCGTCCGGGTTAGGATTAGGGGACGCGTGAGGGTCAGGCTTCGGGGAAGGGTTAGGGTTAGGGTTCGGGCTAGGGTTAGGGTTAGGGGACGGGGACGGTTTAGGGTCCAGGGGAGGGTACGGCAACGCTTTAGGGGGAGCGTGCGTGTGAGGGCGCGGGTTAGTGTTAGCGTACGGGTTAGGATTAGGGGACGGGTGAGGATCAGGCTTCGGGGAAGGGTTAGGGTTAGGGTTCGGGTTAGGGTTAGGGTTAGGGTACGAGGACGGGGACGGTTTAGGGTCCAGGTGAGGGTACGGCAACGCTTTAGGGGGAGCGTGCGTGTGAGGGTGCGGGTTAGTGTTAGCGTACGGGTTAGGATTAGGGGACGGTTGAGGGTCATGCTTCGGGGAAGGGTTAGGGTTAGGGTTCGGGCTAGGGTTAGGGTTAGGGGACGGGGACGGTTTGGGGTCCAGGTGAGGGTACGGCAACGCTTTAGGGGGAGCGTGCGTCTGAGGGCGCGGGTTTGTGTTAGCGTACGGGTTAGGATTAAGGGACGGGTGAGGGTCAGGTTTCGGAGAAGGGTTAGGGTTAGGGTTCGGGCTAGGGTTAGGGTTAGGGGACGGGGACGGTTTAGAGTCCATGTGAGGGTACGGCAACGCTGTAGGGGGAGCGTGCGTGTGAGGGCGCGGGTTAGTGTTAGCGTACGGGTTAGGATTAGGGGACGGGTGAGGGTCAGGCTTCGGGGAAGTGTTAGGGTTAGGGTTCGTGCTAGGGTTAGGGTTAGGGGACGGGGACGGTTTAGGGTCCAGGTGAGGGTACGGCAACGTTTTAGGGGGAGCGTGCGTGTGAGGGCGCGGGTTAGTGTTAGCGTACGGGTTAGGATTAGGGGACGGGTGAGGGTCAGGCTTCGGGGAAGGGTTAGGGTTAGGGTTCGGGCTAGGGTTAGGGTTAGGGGACGGGGACGGTTTAGGGTCCAGGTGAGGGTACGGCAACGCTTTAGGGGGAGCGTGCATGTGAGGGCGTGGGTTAGTGTTAGCGTACGGGTTAGGATTAGGGGACGGGTGAGGGTCAGGCTTCGGGGAAGGGTTAGGGTTAGGGTTCGGGCTAGGGTTAGGCTTAGGGGACGGGGAAGGTTTAGGGTCCAGGTGAGGGTACGGCAACGCTTTAGGGGGAGCGTGCGTGTGAGGGCGCGGATTAGTGTTAGCGTACGGGTTAGGATTAGGGGACGGATGAGGGTCAGGCTTCGGGGAAGGGTTAGGGTTAGGGTTCGGGCTAGGGTTAGGATTAGGGGACGGGGACGGTTTCGGGTCCAGGTGAGGGTACGGCAACGCTTTAGGGGGAGCGTGCGTGTGAGGGCGCGGGTTAGTGTTAGCGTACGGGTTAGGATTAGGGGATGGGTGAGCGTCAGGCTTCGGGGAAGGTTTAGGGTTAGGGTTCGGGCTAGGGTTAGGGTTAGGGGACGGGGACGGTTTAGGGTCCAGGTGAGGGTACGGCAACGCTTTAGGGGGAGCGTGCGTGTGAGGGCGCGGGTTAGTGTTAGCGTACGGCTTAGGATTAGGGGACGGGTGAGGGTCAGGCTTCGGGGAAGGGTTAGGGTTAGGGTTCGGGCTAGGGTTAGGGTTAGGGGACGGGGACGGTTTAGGGTCCAGGTGAGGGTACGGCAATGCTTTAGGGGGAGCGTGCGTGTGAGGTCGCGGGTTAGTGTTAGCGTACGGCTTAGGATTAGGGGACGGGTGAGGGTCAGGCTTCGGGGAAGGGTTAGGGTTAGGGTTCGGGCTAGGGTTAGGGTTAGGGGACGGGGACGGTTTAGGGTCCAGGTGAGGGTACGGCAATGCTTTAGGGGGAGCGTGCGTGTGAGGTCGCGGGTTAGTGTTAGCGTACGGCTTAGGATTAGGGGACGGGTGAGGGTCAGGCTTCGGGGAAGGGTTAGGGTTAGGGTTCGGGCTAGGGTTAGGGTTAAGGGACGGGGACGGTTTAGGATCCAGGTGAGGGTACGGCAACGCTTTAGGGGGAGCGTGCGTGTGACGGCGCGCGTTAGTGTTAGTGTATGGCTTAGGATTAGGGGACAGGTGAGGGTCAGGCTTCGGGAAAGGGTTAGGGTTAGGGTTCGGGCTAGGGTTAGGGTTAGGGGATGGGGACGGTTTAGGGTCCAGGTGAGGGTACGGCAACGCTTTAGGGGGAGCGTGCGTGTGAGGGCGCGGGTTAGTGTTAGCGTACGGTTTAGGATTAGGGGACGGGTGAGGGTCAGGCTTCGGGGAAGGGTTAGGGTTAGGGTTCGGGCTAGGGTTAGGGGACGGGGACGGGGACGGTTTAGGGACCAGGTGAGGGTATGGCAACGCTTTAGGGGGAGCGTGCGTGTGAGGGCGCGGGTTAGTGTTAGCGTACGGGTTAGGATTAGGGGACGGGTGAGGGTCAGGCTTCGGGGAAGGGTTAGGGTTAGGGTTCGGGCTAGGGTTAGGCTTAGGGGACGGGGACGGTTTAGGGTCCAGGTGAGGGTACGGCAACGTTTTAGGGGGAGCGTGCGTGTGAGGGCACGGGTTAGTGTTAGCGTACGGGTTAGGATTAGGGGACGGGTGAGGGTCAGGCTTCGGGGAAGGGTTAGGGTTAGGGTTCGGGCTAGGGTTAGGGTTAGGGGACGGGGACGGTTTAGGGTCCAGGTGAGGGTACGGCAACACTTTAAGGGGAGCGTGCCTGTGAGGGCGCGGGTTAGTGTTAGCGTACGGGTTAGGATTAGGGGACGGGTGAGGGTCAGGCTTCGGGGAAGGGTTAGGGTTAGGGTTCAGGCTAGGGTTAGGGTTAGGGGACGGGGACGGTTTAGGGTCCAGGTGAGGGTACGGCAATGCTTTAGGGGGAGCGTGCGTGTGAGGGCCCGGGTTAGTGTTAGCGTACGGGTTAGGATTAGGTGACGGTGAGGGTCAGGCTTCGGGGAAGGGTTAGGGTTAGGGTTCGGGCTAGGGTTAGGGTTAGGGGACGGGGACGGTTTAGGGTCCAGGTGAGGGTACGGCAACGTTTTAGGGGGAGCGTGCGTGTGAGGGCGCGGGTTAGTGTTAGCGTACGGGTTAGGATTAGGGGACGGGTGAGGGTCAGGCTTCGGGGAAGGGTTAGGGTTAGGGTTCGGGCTAGGGTTAGGGTTAGGGGACGGGGACGGTTTAGGGTCCAAGTGAGGGTACGGCAACGCTTTAGGGGGAGCGTGCGTGTGAGGGCCCGGGTTAGTGTTAGCGTACGGGTTAGGATTAGGGGACGGGTGAGGGTCAGGCTTCGGGGAAGGGTTAGGGTTAGGGTTCGGGCTAGGGTTAGGGTTTGCGGACGGGGAGGGTTTAGGGTCCAGGTGAGGGTACGGCAACGCTTTAGGGGGAGCGTGCGTGTGAGGGCGCGCGTTAGTGTTAGCGTACGGCTTAGGATTAGGGGACGGGTGAGGGTCAGGCTTCGGGGAAGGGTTAGGGTTAGGGTTCGGGCTAGGGTTAGGGTTAGGGGACGGGGACGGTTTAGGGTCCAGGTGAGGGTACGGCAACGCTTTAGGGGGAGCGTGCGTGTGAGGGCGCGCGTTAGTGTTAGCGTACGGCTTAGGATTAGGGGACGGGTGAGGGTCAGGCTTCGGGGAAGGGTTAGGGTTAGGGTTCGGGCTAGGGTTAGGGTTAGGGGACGGGGACGGTTTCGGGTCCAGGTGAGGGTACGGCAACGCTTTAGGGGGAGCGTGCGTGTGAGGGCGCGGGTTAGTGTTAGCGTACGGGTTAGGATTAGGGGACGGGTGAGGGTCAGGCTTCGGGGAAGGGTTAGGGTTAGGGTTCGGGCTAGGGTTAGGGTTAGGGGACGGGGACGGTTTAGGGTCCAGGTGAGGGTACGGCAACGCTTTAGGGGGAGCGTACGTGTGAGGGCGCGGGTTATTGTTAGCGTACGGCTTAGGATTAGGGGACGGGTGAGGGTCAGGCTTCGGGGAAGGGTTAGGGTTAGGGTTCGGGCTAGGGTTAGGGTTAGGGGACGGGGACGGTTTCGGGTCCAGGTGAGGGTACGGCAACGCTTTAGGGGGAGCGTGCGTGTGAGGGCGCGGGTTAGTGTTAGCGTACGGGTTAGGATTAGGGGACGGGTGAGGGTCAGGCTTCGGGGAAGGGTTAGGGTTAGGGTTCGGGCTAGGGTTAGGGTTAGGGGACGGGGACGGTTTAGGGTCCAGGTGAGGGTACGGCAACGCTTTAGGGGGAGCGTGCGTGTGAGGGCGCGGGTTATTGTTAGCGTACGGGTTAGGATTAGGGGACGGGTGAGGGTCAGGCTTCGGGGAAGGGTTAGGGTTAGGGTTCGGGCTAGGGTTAGGGTTAGGGGACGGGGACGGTTTAGGGTCCAGGTGATGGTACGGCAACGCTTTAGGGGGAGCGTGCGTGTGAGGGCGCGGGTTAGTGTTAGCGTACGGGTTAGGATTAGGGGACGGGTGAGGGTCAGGCTTCGGGGAAGGGTTAGGGTTAGGGTTCGGGCTAGGGTTAGGGTTAGGGGACGGGGACGGTTTAGGGTCCAGGTGATGGTACGGCAACGCTTTAGGGGGAGCGTGCGTGTGAGGGCGCGGGTTAGTGTTAGCGTACGGGTTAGGATTAGGGGACGGGTGAGGGTCAGGCTTCGGGGAAGGGTTAGGGTTAGGGTTCGGTCTAGGGTTAGGGTTAGGGGACGGGCACGGTTTAGGGTCCAGGTGAGGGTACGGCAACGCTTTAGGGGGAGCGTGCGTGTGAGGGCGCGGGTTAGTGTTAGCATACGGGTTAGGATTAGGGGACGGGTGTGTGTCAGGCTTCGGGGAAGGGTTAGGGTTAGGGTTCGGGCTAGGGTTAGGGTTAGGGGACGGGGACGGTTTAGGGTCCAGGTGAGGGTACGGCAACGCTTTAGGGGGAGCGTGCGTGTGAGGGCGCGGGTTAGTGTTAGCGTACGGGTTAAGATTAGGGGACGGGTGAGGGTCAGGCTTCGGGGAAGGGTTAGGGTTAGGGTTCGGGCTAGGGTTAGGGTTAGGGGACGGGGACGGTTTAGGGTCCAGGTGAGGGTACGGCAACGCTTTAGGGGGAGCGTGCGTGTGAGGGCGCGGGTTAGTGTTAGCGTACGGCTTAGGATTAGGGGACGGGTGAGGGTCAGGCTTCGGGGAAGGGTTAGGGTTAGGGTTCGGTCTAGGGTTAGGGTTAGGGGACGGGCACGGTTTAGGGTCCAGGTGAGGGTACGGCAACGCTTTAGGGGGAGCGTGCGTGTGAGGGCGCGGGTTAGTGTTAGCATACGGGTTAGGATTAGGGGACGGGTGAGTGTCAGGCTTCGGGGAAGGGTTAGGGTTAGGGTTCGGGCTAGGGTTAGGGTTAGGGGACGGGGACGGTTTAGGGTCCAGGTGAGGGTACGGCAACGCTTTAGGGGGAACGTGCGTGTGAGGGCACGGGTTAGTGTTAGCGTACGGGTTAAGATTAGGGGACGGGTGAGGGTCAGGCTTCGGGGAAGGGTTAGGGTTAGGGTTCGGGCTAGGGTTAGGGTTAGGGGACGGGGACGGTTTAGGGTCCAGGTGAGGGTACGGCAACGCTTTAGGGGGAGCGTGCGTGTGAGGGCGCGGGTTAGTGTTAGCGTCCGGGTTAGGATTAGGGGACGGGTGAGGGTCAGGCTTCGGGGAAGGGTTAGGGTTAGGGTTCGGGCTAGGGTTAGGGTTAGGGGACGGGGACGGTTTAGGGTCCAGGTGAGGGTACGGCAACGCTTTAGGGGGAGCGTGCGTGTGAGGGCGCGCGTTAGTGTTAGCGTACGGCTTAGGATTAGGGGACGGGTGAGGGTCAGGCTTCGGGGAAGGGTTAGGGTTAGGGTTCGGGCTAGGGTTAGGGTTAGGGGACGGGGACGGTTTAGGGTCCAGGTGAGGGTACGGCAACGTTTTAGGGGGAGCGTGCGTGTGAGGGCGCGGGTTAGTGTTAGCGTACGGCTTAGGATTAGGGGACGGGTGAGGGTCAGGCTTCGGGGAAGTGTTAGGGTTAGGGTTCGGGCTAGGGTTAGGGTTAGGGGACGGGGACGGTTTCGGGTCCAGGTGAGGGTACGGCAACGCTTTAGGGGGAGCGTGCGTGTGAGGGCGCGGGTTAGTGTTAGCGTCCGGGTTAGGATTAGGGGACGGGTGAGGGTCAGGCTTCGGGGAAGGGTTAGGGTTAGGGTTCGGGCTAGGGTTAGGGTTAGGGGACGGGGACGGTTTAGGGTCCAGGTGAGGGTACGGCAACGCTTTAGGGGGAGCGTGCGTGTGAGGGTGCGGGTTAGTGTTAGCGTACGGCTTAGGATTAGGGGACGGGTGAGGGTCAGGCTTCGGGGAAGGTTTAGGGTTAGGGTTCAGGCTAGGGTTAGGGTTAGCAGACGGGGACGGTTTAGGGTCCAGGTGAGGGTACGGCAACGCTTTAGGGGGAGCGTGCGTGTGAGGGCGCGCGTTAGTGTTAGCGTACGGCTTAGGATTAGGGAACGGGTGAGGGTCAGGCTTCGGGGAAGGGTTAGGGTTAGGGTTCGGGCTAGGGTTAGGGTTAGGGGACGGGGACGGTTTAGGGGCCAGGTGAGGGTACGGCAACGCTTTAGGGGGAGCGTGCGTGTGAGGGCGCGGGTTAGTGTTAGCGTACGGGTTAGGATTAGGGGACGGGTGAGGGTCAGGCTTCGGGGAAGGGTTAGGGTTAGGGTTCGGTCTAGGGTTAGGGTTAGGGGACGGGCACGGTTTAGGGTCCAGGTGAGGGTACGGCAACGCTTTAGGGGGAGCGTGCGTGTGAGGGCGCGGGTTAGTGTTAGCATACGGGTTAGGATTAGGGGACGGGTGTGTGTCAGGCTTCGGGGAAGGGTTAGGGTTAGGGTTCGGGCTAGGGTTAGGGTTAGGGGACGGGGACGGTTTAGGGTCCAGGTGAGGGTACGGCAACGCTTTAGGGGGAGCGTGCGTGTGAGGGCGCGGGTTAGTGTTAGCGTACGGGTTAAGATTAGGGGACGGGTGAGGGTCAGGCTTCGGGGAAGGGTTAGGGTTAGGGTTCGGGCTAGGGTTAGGGTTAGGGGACGGGGACGGTTTAGGGTCCAGGTGAGGGTACGGCAACGCTTTAGGGGGAGCGTGCGTGTGAGGGCGCGGGTTAGTGTTAGCGTACGGGTTAGGATTAGGGGACGGGTGAGGATCAGGCTTCGGGGAAGGGTTAGGGTTAGGGTTCGGGTTAGGGTTAGGGTTAGGGTACGAGGACGGGGACGGTTTAGGGTCCAGGTGAGGGTACGGCAACGCTTTAGGGGGAGCGTTCGTGTGAGGGTGCGGGTTAGTGTTAGCGTACGGGTTAGGATTAGGGGACGGTTGAGGGTCATGCTTCGGGGAAGGGTTAGGGTTAGGGTTCGGGCTAGGGTTAGGGTTAGGGGACGGGGACGGTTTGGGGTCCAGGTGAGGGTACGGCAACGCTTTAGGGGGAGCGTGCGTCTGAGGGCGCGGGTTTGTGTTAGCGTACGGGTTAGGATTAAGGGACGGGTGAGGGTCAGGTTTCGGAGAAGGGTTAGGGTTAGGGTTCGGGCTAGGGTTAGGGTTAGGGGACGGGGACGGTTTAGAGTCCATGTGAGGGTACGGCAACGCTGTAGGGGGAGCGTGCGTGTGAGGGCGCGGGTTAGTGTTAGCGTACGGGTTAGGATTAGGGGACGGGTGAGGGTCAGGCTTCGGGGAAGTGTTAGGGTTAGGGTTCGCGCTAGGGTTAGGGTTAGGGGACGGGGACGGTTTAGGGTCCAGGTGAGGGTACGGCAACGTTTTAGGGGGAGCGTGCGTGTGAGGGCGCGGGTTAGTGTTAGCGTACGGGTTAGGATTAGGGGACGGGTGAGGGTCAGGCTTCGGGGAAGGGTTAGGGTTAGGGTTCGGGCTAGGGTTAGGGTTAGGGGACGGGGACGGTTTAGGGTCCAGGTGAGGGTACGGCAACGCTTTAGGGGGAGCGTGCATGTGAGGGCGTGGGTTAGTGTTAGCGTACGGGTTAGGATTAGGGGACGGGTGAGGGTCAGGCTTCGGGGAAGGGTTAGGGTTAGGGTTCGGGCTAGGGTTAGGCTTAGGGGACGGGGAAGGTTTAGGGTCCAGGTGAGGGTAAGGCAACGCTTTAGGGGGAGCGTGCGTGTGAGGGCGCGGATTAGTGTTAGCGTACGGGTTAGGATTAGGGGACGGATGAGGGTCAGGCTTCGGGGAAGGGTTAGGGTTAGGGTTCGGGCTAGGGTTAGGATTAGGGGACGGGGACGGTTTCGGGTCCAGGTGAGGGTACGGCAACGCTTTAGGGGGAGCGTGCGTGTGAGGGCGCGGGTTAGTGTTAGCGTACGGGTTAGGATTAGGGGATGGGTGAGCGTCAGGCTTCGGGGAAGGTTTAGGGTTAGGGTTCGGGCTAGGGTTAGGGTTAGGGGACGGGGACGGTTTAGGGTCCAGGTGAGGGTACGGCAACGCTTTAGGGGGAGCGTGCGTGTGAGGGCGCGGGTTAGTGTTAGCGTACGGCTTAGGATTAGGGGACGGGTGAGGGTCAGGCTTCGGGGAAGGGTTAGGGTTAGGGTTCGGGCTAGGGTTAGGGTTAGGGGACGGGGACGGTTTAGGGTCCAGGTGAGGGTACGGCAATGCTTTAGGGGGAGCGTGCGTGTGAGGTCGCGGGTTAGTGTTAGCGTACGGCTTAGGATTAGGGGACGGGTGAGGGTCAGGCTTCGGGGAAGGGTTAGGGTTATGGTTCGGGCTAGGGTTAGGGTTAAGGGACGGGGACGGTTTAGGATCCAGGTGAGGGTACGGCAACGCTTTAGGGGGAGCGTGCGTGTGAGGGCGCGGGTTAGTGTTAGCGTACGGCTTAGGATTAGGGGACGGGTGAGGGTCAGGCTTCGGGGAAGGGTTAGGGTTAGGGTTCGGGCTAGGGTTAGGGTTAGGGGACGGGGACGGTTTAGGGTCCAGGTGAGGGTACGGCAATGCTTTAGGGGGAGCGTGCGTGTGAGGTCGCGGGTTAGTGTTAGCGTACGGCTTAGGATTAGGGGACGGGTGAGGGTCAGGCTACGGGGAAGGGTTAGGGTTAGGGTTCGGGCTAGGGTTAGGGTTAAGGGACGGGGACGGTTTAGGATCCAGGTGAGGGTACGGCAACGCTTTAGGGGGAGCGTGCGTGTGACGGCGCGCGTTAGTGTTAGTGTATGGCTTAGGATTAGGGGACAGGTGAGGGTCAGGCTTCGGGAAAGGGTTAGGGTTAGGGTTCGGGCTAGGGTTAGGGTTAGGGGATGGGGACGGTTTAGGGTCCAGGTGAGGGTACGGCAACGCTTTAGGGGGAGCGTGCGTGTGAGGGCGCGGGTTAGTGTTAGCGTACGGTTTAGGATTAGGGGACGGGTGAGGGTCAGGCTTCGGGGAAGGGTTAGGGTTAGGGTTCGGGCTAGGGTTAGGGGACGGGGACGGGGACGGTTTAGGGACCAGGTGAGGGTATGGCAACGCTTTAGGGGGAGCGTGCGTGTGAGGGCGCGGGTTAGTGTTAGCGTACGGGTTAGGATTAGGGGACGGGTGAGGGTCAGGCTTCGGGGAAGGGTTAGGGTTAGGGTTCGGGCTAGGGTTAGGCTTAGGGGACGGGGACGGTTTAGGGTCCAGGTGAGGGTACGGCAACGTTTTAGGGGGAGCGTGCGTGTGAGGGCACGGGTTAGTGTTAGCGTACGGGTTAGGATTAGGGGACGGGTGAGGGTCAGGCTTCGGGGAAGGGTTAGGGTTAGGGTTCGGGCTAGGGTTAGGGTTAGGGGACGGGGACGGTTTAGGGTCCAGGTGAGGGTACGGCAACACTTTAAGGGGAGCGTGCCTGTGAGGGCGCGGGTTAGTGTTAGCGTACGGGTTAGGATTAGGGGACGGGTGAGGGTCAGGCTTCGGGGAAGGGTTAGGGTTAGGGTTCAGGCTAGGGTTAGGGTTAGGGGACGGGGACGGTTTAGGGTCCAGGTGAGGGTACGGCAATGCTTTAGGGGGAGCGTGCGTGTGAGGGCCCGGGTTAGTGTTAGCGTACGGGTTAGGATTAGGTGACGGTGAGGGTCAGGCTTCGGGGAAGGGTTAGGGTTAGGGTTCGGGCTAGGGTTAGGGTTAGGGGACGGGGACGGTTTAGGGTCCAGGTGAGGGTACGGCAACGTTTTAGGGGGAGCGTGCGTGTGAGGGCGCGGGTTAGTGTTAGCGTACGGGTTAGGATTAGGGGACGGGTGAGGGTCAGGCTTCGGGGAAGGGTTAGGGTTAGGGTTCGGGCTAGGGTTAGGGTTAGGGGACGGGGACGGTTTAGGGTCCAAGTGAGGGTACGGCAACGCTTTAGGGGGAGCGTGCGTGTGAGGGCCCGGGTTAGTGTTAGCGTACGGGTTAGGATTAGGGGACGGGTGAGGGTCAGGCTTCGGGGAAGGGTTAGGGTTAGGGTTCGGGCTAGGGTTAGGGTTTGCGGACGGGGAGGGTTTAGGGTCCAGGTGAGGGTACGGCAACGCTTTAGGGGGAGCGTGCGTGTGAGGGCGCGCGTTAGTGTTAGCGTACGGCTTAGGATTAGGGGACGGGTGAGGGTCAGGCTTCGGGGAAGGGTTAGGGTTAGGGTTCGGGCTAGGGTTAGGGTTAGGGGACGGGGACGGTTTAGGGTCCAGGTGAGGGTACGGCAACGCTTTAGGGGGAGCGTGCGTGTGAGGGCGCGCGTTAGTGTTAGCGTACGGCTTAGGATTAGGGGACGGGTGAGGGTCAGGCTTCGGGGAAGGGTTAGGGTTAGGGTTCGGGCTAGGGTTAGGGTTAGGGGACGGGGACGGTTTCGGGTCCAGGTGAGGGTACGGCAACGCTTTAGGGGGAGCGTGCGTGTGAGGGCGCGGGTTAGTGTTAGCGTACGGGTTAGGATTAGGGGACGGGTGAGGGTCAGGCTTCGGGGAAGGGTTAGGGTTAGGGTTCGGGCTAGGGTTAGGGTTAGGGGACGGGGACGGTTTAGGGTCCAGGTGAGGGTACGGCAACGCTTTAGGGGGAGCGTGCGTGTGAGGGCGCGGGTTATTGTTAGCGTACGGCTTAGGATTAGGGGACGGGTGAGGGTCAGGCTTCGGGGAAGGGTTAGGGTTAGGGTTCGGGCTAGGGTTAGGGTTAGGGGACGGGGACGGTTTCGGGTCCAGGTGAGGGTACGGCAACGCTTTAGGGGGAGCGTGCGTGTGAGGGCGCGGGTTAGTGTTAGCGTACGGGTTAGGATTAGGGGACGGGTGAGGGTCAGGCTTCGGGGAAGGGTTAGGGTTAGGGTTCGGGCTAGGGTTAGGGTTAGGGGACGGGGACGGTTTAGGGTCCAGGTGAGGGTACGGCAACGCTTTAGGGGGAGCGTGCGTGTGAGGGCGCGGGTTATTGTTAGCGTACGGGTTAGGATTAGGGGACGGGTGAGGGTCAGGCTTCGGGGAAGGGTTAGGGTTAGGGTTCGGGCTAGGGTTAGGGTTAGGGGACGGGGACGGTTTAGGGTCCAGGTGATGGTACGGCAACGCTTTAGGGGGAGCGTGCGTGTGAGGGCGCGGGTTAGTGTTAGCGTACGGGTTAGGATTAGGGGACGGGTGAGGGTCAGGCTTCGGGGAAGGGTTAGGGTTAGGGTTCGGGCTAGGGTTAGGGTTAGGGGACGGGGACGGTTTAGGGTCCAGGTGATGGTACGGCAACGCTTTAGGGGGAGCGTGCGTGTGAGGGCGCGGGTTAGTGTTAGCGTACGGGTTAGGATTAGGGGACGGGTGAGGGTCAGGCTTCGGGGAAGGGTTAGGGTTAGGGTTCGGTCTAGGGTTAGGGTTAGGGGACGGGCACGGTTTAGGGTCCAGGTGAGGGTACGGCAACGCTTTAGGGGGAGCGTGCGTGTGAGGGCGCGGGTTAGTGTTAGCATACGGGTTAGGATTAGGGGACGGGTGTGTGTCAGGCTTCGGGGAAGGGTTAGGGTTAGGGTTCGGGCTAGGGTTAGGGTTAGGGGACGGGGACGGTTTAGGGTCCAGGTGAGGGTACGGCAACGCTTTAGGGGGAGCGTGCGTGTGAGGGCCCGGGTTAGTGTTAGCGTACGGGTTAAGATTAGGGGACGGGTGAGGGTCAGGCTTCGGGGAAGGGTTAGGGTTAGGGTTCGGGCTAGGGTTAGGGTTAGGGGACGGGGACGGTTTAGGGTCCAGGTGAGGGTACGGCAACGCTTTAGGGGGAGCGTGCGTGTGAGGGCGCGGGTTAGTGTTAGCGTACGGCTTAGGATTAGGGGACGGGTGAGGGTCAGGCTTCGGGGAAGGGTTAGGGTTAGGGTTCGGTCTAGGGTTAGGGTTAGGGGACGGGCACGGTTTAGGGTCCAGGTGAGGGTACGGCAACGCTTTAGGGGGAGCGTGCGTGTGAGGGCGCGGGTTAGTGTTAGCATACGGGTTAGGATTAGGGGACGGGTGAGTGTCAGGCTTCGGGGAAGGGTTAGGGTTAGGGTTCGGGCTAGGGTTAGGGTTAGGGGACGGGGACGGTTTAGGGTCCAGGTGAGGGTACGGCAACGCTTTAGGGGGAACGTGCGTGTGAGGGCGCGGGTTAGTGTTAGCGTACGGGTTAAGATTAGGGGACGGGTGAGGGTCAGGCTTCGGGGAAGGGTTAGGGTTAGGGTTCGGGCTAGGGTTAGGGTTAGGGGACGGGGACGGTTTAGGGTCCAGGTGAGGGTACGGCAACGCTTTAGGGGGAGCGTGCGTGTGAGGGCGCGGGTTAGTGTTAGCGTCCGGGTTAGGATTAGGGGACGGGTGAGGGTCAGGCTTCGGGGAAGGGTTAGGGTTAGGGTTCGGGCTAGGGTTAGGGTTAGGGGACGGGGACGGTTTAGGGTCCAGGTGAGGGTACGGCAACGCTTTAGGGGGAGCGTGCGTGTGAGGGCGCGCGTTAGTGTTAGCGTACGGCTTAGGATTAGGGGACGGGTGAGGGTCAGGCTTCGGGGAAGGGTTAGGGTTAGGGTTCGGGCTAGGGTTAGGGTTAGGGGACGGGGACGGTTTAGGGTCCAGGTGAGGGTACGGCAACGTTTTAGGGGGAGCGTGCGTGTGAGGGCGCGGGTTAGTGTTAGCGTACGGCTTAGGATTAGGGGACGGGTGAGGGTCAGGCTTCGGGGAAGTGTTAGGGTTAGGGTTCGGGCTAGGGTTAGGGTTAGGGGACGGGGACGGTTTCGGGTCCAGGTGAGGGTACGGCAACGCTTTAGGGGGAGCGTGCGTGTGAGGGCGCGGGTTAGTGTTAGCGTCCGGGTTAGGATTAGGGGACGGGTGAGGGTCAGGCTTCGGGGAAGGGTTAGGGTTAGGGTTCGGGCTAGGGTTAGGGTTAGGGGACGGGGACGGTTTAGGGTCCAGGTGAGGGTACGGCAACGCTTTAGGGGGAGCGTGCGTGTGAGGGTGCGGGTTAGTGTTAGCGTACGGCTTAGGATTAGGGGACGGGTGAGGGTCAGGCTTCGGGGAAGGTTTAGGGTTAGGGTTCAGGCTAGGGTTAGGGTTAGCAGACGGGGACGGTTTAGGGTCCAGGTGAGGGTACGGCAACGCTTTAGGGGGAGCGTGCGTGTGAGGGCGCGCGTTAGTGTTAGCGTACGGCTTAGGATTAGGGGACGGGTGAGGGTCAGGCTTCGGGGAAGGGTTAGGGTTAGGGTTCGGGCTAGGGTTAGGGTTAGGGGACGGGCACGGTTTAGGGTCCAGGTGAGGGTACGGCAACGCTTTAGGGGGAGCGTGCGTGTGAGGGCGCGGGTTAGTGTTAGCATACGGGTTAGGATTAGGGGACGGGTGTGTGTCAGGCTTCGGGGAAGGGTTAGGGTTAGGGTTCGGGCTAGGGTTAGGGTTAGGGGACGGGGACGGTTTAGGGTCCAGGTGAGGGTACGGCAACGCTTTAGGGGGAGCGTGCGTGTGAGGGCGCGGGTTAGTGTTAGCGTACGGGTTAAGATTAGGGGACGGGTGAGGGTCAGGCTTCGGGGAAGGGTTAGGGTTAGGGTTCGGGCTAGGGTTAGGGTTAGGGGACGGGGACGGTTTAGGGTCCAGGTGAGGGTACGGCAACGCTTTAGGGGGAGCGTGCGTGTGAGGGCGCGGGTTAGTGTTAGCGTACGGCTTAGGATTAGGGGACGGGTGAGGGTCAGGCTTCGGGGAAGGGTTAGGGTTAGGGTTCGGTCTAGGGTTAGGGTTAGGGGACGGGCACGGTTTAGGGTCCAGGTGAGGGTACGGCAACGCTTTAGGGGGAGCGTGCGTGTGAGGGCGCGGGTTAGTGTTAGCATACGGGTTAGGATTAGGGGACGGGTGAGTGTCAGGCTTCGGGGAAGGGTTAGGGTTAGGGTTCGGGCTAGGGTTAGGGTTAGGGGACGGGGACGGTTTAGGGTCCAGGTGAGGGTACGGCAACGCTTTAGGGGGAGCGTGCGTGTGAGGGCATGGTTTAGTGTTAGCGTACGGCTTAGGATTAGGGGACGGGTGAGGGTCAGGCTTCGGGGAAGGGTTAGGGTTAGGGTTCGGTCTAGGGTTAGGGTTAGGGGACGGGCACGGTTTAGGGTCCAGGTGAGGGTACGGCAACGCTTTAGGGGGAGCGTGCGTGTGAGGGCGCGCGTTAGTGTTAGCATACGGCTTAGGATTAGGGGACGGGTGAGTGTCAGGCTTCGGGGAAGGGTTAGGGTTAGGGTTCGGGCTAGGGTTAGGGTTAGGGGACGGGGATGGTTTAGGGTCCAGGTGAGGGTACGGCTACGCTTTAGGGGGAGCGTGCGTGTGAGGGCGCGGGTTAGTGTTAGCGTACGGCTTAGGATTAGGGGACGGGTGAGGGTCAGGCTTCGGGGAAGGGTTAGGGTTAGGGTTCGGTCTAGGGTTAGGTTTAGGGGACGGGCACGGTTTAGGGTCCAGGTGAGGGTACGGCAACGCTTTAGGGGGAGCGTGCGTGTGAGGGCGCGGGTTAGTGTTAGCATACGGGTTAGGATTAGGGGACGGGTGAGTGTCAGGCTTCGGGGAAGGGTTAGGGTTAGGGTTCGGGCTAGGGTTAGGGTTAGGGGACGGGGACGGTTTAGGGTCCAGGTGAGGGTACGGCAACGCTTTAGGGGGAACGTGCGTGTGAGGGCGCGGGTTAGTGTTAGCGTACGGGTTAAGATTAGGGGACGGGTGAGGGTCAGGCTTCGGGGAAGGGTTAGGGTTAGGGTTCGGGCTAGGGTTAGGGTTAGGGGACGGGGACGGTTTAGGGTCCAGGTGAGGGTACGGCAACGCTTTAGGGGGAGCGTGCGTGTGAGGGCGCGGGTTAGTGTTAGCGTCCGGGTTAGGATTAGGGGACGGGTGAGGGTCAGGCTTCGGGGAAGGGTTAGGGTTAGGGTTCGGGCTAGGGTTAGGGTTAGGGGACGGGGACGGTTTAGGGTCCAGGTGAGGGTACGGCAACGCTTTAGGGGGAGCGTGCGTGTGAGGGCGCGCGTTAGTGTTAGCGTACGGCTTAGGATTAGGGGACGGGTGAGGGTCAGGCTTCGGGGAAGGGTTAGGGTTAGGGTTCGGGCTAGGGTTAGGGTTAGGGGACGGGCACGGTTTAGGGTCCAGGTGAGGGTACGGCAACGTTTTAGGGGGAGCGTGCGTGTGAGGGCGCGGGTTAGTGTTAGCGTACGGCTTAGGATTAGGGGACGGGTGAGGGTCAGGCTTCGGGGAAGTGTTAGGGTTAGGGTTCGGGCTAGGGTTAGGGTTAGGGGACGGGGACGGTTTCGGGTCCAGGTGAGGGTACGGCAACGCTTTAGGGGGAACGTGCGTGTGAGGGCGCGGGTTAGTGTTAGCGTCCGGGTTAGGATTAGGGGACGGGTGAGGGTCAGGCTTCGGGGAAGGGTTAGGGTTAGGGTTCGGGCTAGGGTTAGGGTTAGGGGACGGGGACGGTTTAGGGTCCAGGTGAGGGTACGGCAACGCTTTAGGGGGAGCGTGCGTGTGAGGGTGCGGGTTAGTGTTAGCGTACGGGTTAGGATTAGGGGACGGGTGAGGGTCAGGCTTCGGGGAAGGTTTAGGGTTAGGGTTCAGGCTAGGTTTAGGGTTAGCAGACGGGGACGGTTTAGGGTCCAGGTGAGGGTACGGCAACGCTTTAGGGGGAGCGTGCGTGTGAGGGCGCGCATTAGTGTTAGCGTACGGCTTAGGATTAGGGGACGGGTGAGGGTCAGGCTTCGGGGAAGGGTTAGGGTTAGGGTTCGAGCTAGGGTTAGGGTTAGGGGACGGGGACGGTTTAGGGTCCAGGTGAGGGTACGGCAACGCTTTAGGTGGAGCGTGCGTGTGAGGGCACGCGTTAGTGTTAGCGTACGGCTTAGGATTAGGGGACGGGTGAGGGTCAGGCTTCGGGAAAGCGTTAGGGTTAGGGTTCGGGCTAGGGTTAGGGTTAGGGGATGGGGACGGTTTAGGGTCCAGGTGAGGGTACGGCAACGCTTTAGGGGGAGCGTGCGTGTGAGGGCGTGGGTTAGTGTTAGCGTACGGTTTAGGATTAGGGGACGGGTGAGGGTCAGGCTTCGGGGAAGGGTTAGGGTTAGGGTTCGGGCTAGGGTTAGGGTTAGGGGACGGGGACGGTTTAGGGACCAGGTGAGGGTATGGCAACGCTTTAGGAGGAGCGTGCGTGTGAGGGCGCGGGTTAGTGTTAGCGTACGGGTTAGGATTAGGGGACGGGTGAGGGTCAGGCTTCGGGGAAGGGTTAGGGTTAGGGTTCCGGCTAGGGTTAGGGTTAGGGGACGGGGACGGTTTAGGGTCCAGGTGAGGGTAAGGCAACGTTTTAGGGGGAGCGTGCGTGTGAGGGCAAGGTTTAGTGTTAGCGTACGGGTTAGGATTAGGGGACGGGTGAGGGTCAGGCTTCGGGGAAGGGTTAGGGTTAGGGTTCGGGCTAGGGTTAGGGTTAGGGGACGGGGACGGTTTAGGGTCCAGGTGAGGGTACGGCAACACTTTAAGGGGAGCGTGCCTGTGAGGGCGCGGGTTAGTGTTAGCGTACGGGTTAGGATTAGGGGACGGGTGAGGGTCAGGCTTCGGGGAAGGGTTAGGGTTAGGGTTCGGGCTAGGGTTAGGGTTAGGGGACGGGGACGGTTTAGGGTCCAGGTGAGGGTACGGCAACGTTTTAGGGGGAGCGTGCGTGTGAGGGCCCGGGTTAGTGTTAGCGTACGGGTTAGGATTAGGGGACGGGTGAGGGTCAGGCTTCGGGGAAGGGTTAGGGTTAGGGTTCGGGCTAGGGTTAGGGTTAGGGGACGGGGACGGTTTAGGGTCCAGGTGAGGGTACGGCAACGCTTTAGGGGGAGCGTGCGTGTGAGGGCGCGCGTTAGTGTTAGCGTACGGCTTAGGATTAGGGGACGGGTGAGGGTCAGGCTTCGGGGAAGGGTTAGGGTTAGGGTTCGGGCTAGGGTTAGGGTTAGGGGACGGGGACGGTTTCGGGTCCAGGTGAGGGTACGGCAACGCTTTAGGGGGAGCGTGCGTGTGAGGGCGCGGGTTAGTGTTAGCGTATGGCTTAGGATTAGGGGACGGGTGAGGGTCAGGCTTCGGGGAAGGGTTAGGGTTAGGGTTCGGTCTAGGGTTAGGGTTAGGGGACGGGGACGGTTTAGGGTCCAGGTGAGGGTACGGCAACTCTTTAGGGGGAGCGTGCGTGTGAGGGCGCGGGTTAGTGTTAGCATACGGGTTAGGATTAGGGGACGGGTGAGGGTCAGGCTTCGGGGAAGTGTTAGGGTTAGGGTTCGGGCTAGGGTTAGGGTTAGGGGACGGGGACGGTTTAGGGTCCAGGTGAGGGTACGGCAACGCTTTAGGGGGAGCGTGCGTGTGAGGGCGCGGGTTAGTGTTAGCGTACGGGTTAAGATTAGGGGACGGGTGAGGGTCAGGCTTCGGGGAAGGGTTAGGGTTAGGGTTCGGGCTAGGGTTAGGGTTACGGACGGGGACGGTTTAGGGTCCAGGTGAGGGTACGGCAACGCTTTAGGGGGAGCGTGCGTGTGAGGGCGCGGGTTAGTGTTAGCGTACGGCTTAGGATTAGGGGACGGGTGAGGGTCAGGCTTCGGGGAAGGGTTAGGGTTAGGGTTCGGGCTAGGGTTAGGGTTAGGGGACGGGGACGGTTTAGGGTCCAGGTGAGGGTACGGCAACGCTTTAGGGGGAGCGTGCGTGTGAGGGCGCGGGTTAGTGTTAGCGTACGGCTTAGGATTAGGGGACGGGTGAGGGTCAGGCTTCGGGGAAGGGTTAGGGTTAGGGTTCGGGCTAGGGTTAGGGTTAGGGGACGGGGACGGTTTAGGGTCCAGGTGAGGGTACGGCAACGCTTCAGGGGGAGCGTGCGTGTGAGGGCGCGCGTTAGTGTTAGCGTACGGCTTAGGATTAGGGGACGGGTGAGGGTCAGGCTTCGGGGAAGTGTTAGGGTTAGGGTTCGGGCTAGGGTTAGGGTTAGGGGACGGGGACGGTTTAGGGTCCAGGTGAGGGTACGGCAACGCTTTAGGGGGAGCGTGCGTGTGAGGGCGTGGGTTAGTGTTAGCGTACGGCTTAGGATTAGGGGACGGGTGAGGGTCAGGCTTCGGGGAAGGGTTAGGGTTAGGGTTCGGGCTAGGGTTAGGGTTAGGGGACGGGGACGGTTTCGGGTCCAGGTGAGGGTACGGCAACGCTTTAGGGGGAGCGTGCGTGTGAGGGCGCGGGTTAGTGTTAGCGTACGGGTTAGGATTAGGGGACGGGTGAGGGTCAGGCTTCGGGGAAGGGTTAGGGTTAGGGTTCGGGCTAGGGTTAGGGTTAGGGGACGGGGACGGTTTCGGGTCCAGGTGAGGGTACGGCAACGCTTTAGGGGGAGCGTGCGTGTGAGGGTGCGGGTTAGTGTTAGCGTACGGGTTAGGATTAGGGGACGGGTGAGGGTCAGGCTTCGGGGAAGGGTTAGGGTTAGGGTTCGGGCTAGGGTTAGGGTTAGGGGACGGGGACGGTTTAGGGTCCAGGTGAGGGTACGGCAACGCTTTAGGGGGAGCGTGCGAGTGAGGGCGCGGGTTAATGTTAGCATACGGGTTAGGATTAGGGGACGGGTGAGGGTCAGGCTTCGGGGAAGGGTTAGGGTTAGGGTTCGGGCTAGGGCTAGGGTTAGGGGACGGGGACGGTTTAGGGCCCAGGTGAGGGTACGGCAACGCTTTAGGGGGAGCGTGCGTGTGAGGGCGCGGGTTAGTGTTAGCGTTCGGCTTAGGATTAGGGGACGGGTGAGGGTCAGGCTTCGGGGAAGGGTTAGGGTTAGGGTTCGGGCTAGGGTTAGGGTTAGGGGACGGGGACGGTTTCGGGTCCAGGTGAGGGTACGGCAACATTTTAGGGGGAGCGTGCGTGTGAGGGCGCGGGTTAGTGTTAGCGTACGGCTTAGGATTAGGGGACGGGTGAGGGTCAGGCTTCGGGTAAGGGTTAGGGTTAGGGTTCGGACTAGGGTTAGGGTTAGGGGACAGGGACGGTTTAGGGTCCAGGTGAGGGTACGGCAACGCTTTAGGGGGAGCGTGCGTGTGAGGGCGCGAGTTAGTGTTAGCGTACGGGTTAGGATTAGGGGACGGGTGAGGGTCAGGCTTCAGGGAAGGGTTAGGGTTAGGGTTCGGGCTAGGGTTAGGGTTAGGGGACGGGGACGGTTTAGGGTCCAGGTGAGGGTACGGCAACGCTTTAGGGGGAGCGTGCGTGTGAGGGCGCGGGTTAGTGTTAGCGTACGGGTTAGGATTAGGGGACGGGTGAGGGTCAGGCTTCGGGGAAGGGTTAGGGTTAGGGTTCGATCTAGGGTTAGGGTTAGGGGACGGGCACGGTTTAGGGTCCAGGTGAGGGTACGGCAACGCTTTAGGGGGAGCGTGCGTGTGAGGGCGCGGGTTAGTGTTAGCATACGGGTTAGGATTAGGGGACGGGTGTGTGTCAGGCTTCGGGGAAGGGTTAGGGTTAGGGTTCGGGCTAGGGTTAGGGTTAGGGGACGGGGACGGTTTAGGGTCCAGGTGAGGGTACGGCAACGCTTTAGGGGGAGCGTGCCTGTGAGGGCGCGGGTTAGTGTTAGCGTACGGGTTAAGATTAGGGGACGGGTGAGGGTCAGGCTTCGGGGAAGGGTTAGGGTTAGGGTTCGGGCTAGGGTTAGGGTTAGGGGACGGGGACGGTTTAGGGTCCAGGTGAGGGTACGGCAACGCTTTAGGGGGAGCGTGTGTGTGAGGGCGCGGGTTAGTGTTAGCGTACGGCTTAGGATTAGGGGACGGGTGAGGGTCAGGCTTCGGGGAAGGGTTAGGGTTAGGGTTCGGGCTAGGGTTAGGGTTAGGGGACGGGGACGGTTTAGGGTCCAGGTGAGGGTACGGCAACGCTTTAGGGGGAGCGTGCGTGTGAGGGCGCGGGTTAGTGTTAGCGTCCGGGTTAGGATTAGGGGACGGGTGAGGGTCAGGCTTCGGGGAAGGGTTAGGGTTAGGGTTCGGGCTAGGGTTAGGGTTAGGGGACGGGGACGGTTTAGGGTCCAGGTGAGGGTACGGCAACGCTTTAGGGGGAGCGTGCGTGTGAGGGCGCGCGTTAGTGTTAGCGTACGGCTTAGGATTAGGGGACGGGTGAGGGTCAGGCTTCGGGGAAGGGTTAGGGTTAGGGTTCGGTCTAGGGTTAGGGTTAGGGGACGGGCACGGTTTAGGGTCCAGGTGAGGGTACGGCAACGCTTTAGGGGGAGCGTGCGTGTGAGGGCGCGGGTTAGTGTTAGCATACGGGTTAGGATTAGGGGACGGGTGAGTGTCAGGCTTCGGGGAAGGGTTAGGGTTAGGGTTCGGGCTAGGGTTAGGGTTAGGGGACGGGGACGGTTTAGGGTCCAGGTGAGGGTACGGCAACGCTTTAGGGGGAACGTGCGTGTGAGGGCGCGGGTTAGTGTTAGCGTACGGGTTAAGATTAGGGGACGGGTGAGGGTCAGGCTTCGGGGAAGGGTTAGGGTTAGGGTTCGGGCTAGGGTTAGGGTTAGGGGACGGGGACGGTTTAGGGTCCAGGTGAGGGTACGGCAACGCTTTAGGGGGAGCGTGCGTGTGAGGGCGCGGGTTAGTGTTAGCGTCCGGGTTAGGATTAGGGGACGGGTGAGGGTCAGGCTTCGGGGAAGGGTTAGGGTTAGGGTTCGGGCTAGGGTTAGGGTTAGGGGACGGGGACGGTTTAGGGTCCAGGTGAGGGTACGGCAACGCTTTAGGGGGAGCGTGCGTGTGAGGGCGCGCGTTAGTGTTAGCGTACGGCTTAGGATTAGGGGACGGGTGAGGGTCAGGCTTCGGGGAAGGGTTAGGGTTAGGGTTCGGGCTAGGGTTAGGGTTAGGGGACGGGGACGGTTTAGGGTCCAGGTGAGGGTACGGCAACGTTTTAGGGGGAGCGTGCGTGTGAGGGCGCGGGTTAGTGTTAGCGTACGGCTTAGGATTAGGGGATGGGTGAGGGTCAGGCTTCGGGGAAGTGTTAGGGTTAGGGTTCGGGCTAGGGTTAGGGTTAGGGGACGGGGACGGTTTCGGGTCCAGGTGAGGGTACGGCAACGCTTTAGGGGGAGCGTGCGTGTGAGGGCGCGGGTTAGTGTTAGCGTCCGGGTTAGGATTAGGGGACGGGTGAGGGTCAGGCTTCGGGGAAGGGTTAGGGTTAGGGTTCGGGCTAGGGTTAGGGTTAGGGGACGGGGACGGTTTAGGGTCCAGGTGAGGGTACGGCAACGCTTTAGGGGGAGCGTGCGTGTGAGGGTGCGGGTTAGTGTTAGCGTACGGCTTAGGATTAGGGGACGGGTGAGGGTCAGGCTTCGGGGAAGGTTTAGGGTTAGGGTTCGGGCTAGGGTTAGGGTTAGCAGACGGGGACGGTTTAGGGTCCAGGTGAGGGTACGGCAACGCTTTAGGGGGAGCGTGCGTGTGAGGGCGCGCGTTAGTGTTAGCGTACGGGTTAGGATTAGGGGACGGGTGAGGGCCAGGCTTCGGGGAAGGGTTAGGGTTAGGGTTCGGGCTAGGGTTAGGGTTAGGGGACGGGGACGGTTTAGGGGCCAGGTGAGGGTACGGCAACGCTTTAGGGGGAGCGTGCGTGTGAGGGCGCGCGTTAGTGTTAGCGTACGGCTTAGGATTAGGGGACGGGTGAGGGTCAGGCTTCGGGGAAGGGTTAGGGTTAGGGTTCGGGCTAGGGTTAGGGTTAGGGGACGGGGACGGTTTAGGGTCCAGGTGAGGGTACGGCAACGCTTTAGGTGGAGCGTGCGTGTGAGGGCACGCGTTAGTGTTAGCGTACGGCTTAGGATTAGGGGACGGGTGAGGGTCAGGCTTCGGGGAAGGGTTAGGGTTAGGGTTCGGGCTAGGGTTAGGGTTAGGGGATGGGGACGGTTTAGGGTCCAGGTGAGGGTACGGCAACGCTTTAGGGGGAGCGTGCGTGTGAGGGCGCGGGTTAGTGTTAGCGTACGGTTTAGGATTAGGGGACGGGTGAGGGTCAGGCTTCGGGGAAGGGTTAGGGTTAGGGTTCGGGCTAGGGTTAGGGTTAGGGGACGGGGACGGTTTAGGGACCAGGTGAGGGTATGGCAACGTTTTAGGGGGAGCGTGCGTGTGAGGGCGCGGGTTAGTGTTAGCGTACGGGTTAGGATTAGGGGACGGGTGAGGGTCAGGCTTCGGGGAAGGGTTAGGGTTAGGGTTCGGGCTAGGGTTAGGCTTAGGGGACGGGGACGGTTTAGGGTCCAGGTGAGGGTACGGCAACGTTTTAGGGGGAGCGTGCGTGTGAGGGCACGGGTTAGTGTTAGCGTACGGGTTAGGATTAGGGGACGGGTGAGGGTCAGGCTTCGGGGAAGGGTTAGGGTTAGGGTTCGGGCTAGGGTTAGGGTTAGGGGACGGGGACGGTTTAGGGTCCAGGTGAGGGTACGGCAACACTTTAAGGGGAGCGTGCCTGTGAGGGCGCGGGTTAGTGTTAGCGTACGGGTTAGGATTAGGGGACGGGTGAGGGTCAGGCTTCGGGGAAGGGTTAGGGTTAGGGTTCGGGCTAGGGTTAGGGTTAGGGGACGGGGACGGTTTAGGGTCCAGGTGAGGGTACGGCAATGCTTTAGGGGGAGCGTGCGTGTGAGGGCCCGGGTTAGTGTTAGCGTACGGGTTAGGATTAGGTGACGGTGAGGGTCAGGCTTCGGGGAAGGGTTAGGGTTAGGGTTCGGGCTAGGGTTAGGGTTAGGGGACGGGGACGGTTTAGGGTCCAGGTGAGGGTACGGCAACGTTTTAGGGGGAGCGTGCGTGTGAGGGCGCGGGTTAGTGTTAGCGTACGGGTTAGGATTAGGGGACGGGTGAGGGTCAGGCTTCGGGGAAGGGTTAGGGTTAGGGTTCGGGCTAGGGTTAGGGTTAGGGGACGGGGACGGTTTAGGGTCCAGGTGAGGGTACGGCAACGCTTTAGGGGGAGCGTGCGTGTGAGGGCCCGGGTTAGTGTTAGCGTACGGGTTAGGATTAGGGGACGGGTGAGGGTCAGGCTTCGGGGAAGGGTTAGGGTTAGGGTTCGGGCTAGGGTTAGGGTTTGCGGACGGGGAGGGTTTAGGGTCCAGGTGAGGGTACGGCAACGCTTTAGGGGGAGCGTGCGTGTGAGGGCGCGCGTTAGTGTTAGCGTACGGCTTAGGATTAGGGGACGGGTGAGGGTCAGGCTTCGGGGAAGGGTTAGGGTTAGGGTTCGGGCTAGGGTTAGGGTTAGGGGACGGGGACGGTTTCGGGTCCAGGTGAGGGTACGGCAACGCTTTAGGGGGAGCGTGCGTGTGAGGGCGCGGGTTAGTGTTAGCGTACGGCTTAGGATTAGGGGACGGGTGAGGGTCAGGCTTCGGGGAAGGGTTAGGGTTAGGGTTCGGGCTAGGGTTAGGGTTAGGGGACGGGGACGGTTTAGGGTCCAGGTGAGGGTACGGCAACGCTTTAGGGGGAGCGTGCGTGTGAGGGCGCGGGTTATTGTTAGCGTACGGGTTAGGATTAGGGGACGGGTGAGGGTCAGGCTTCGGGGAAGGGTTAGGGTTAGGGTTCGGGCTAGGGTTAGGGTTAGGGGACGGGGACGGTTTAGGGTCCAGGTGATGGTACGGCAACGCTTTAGGGGGAGCGTGCGTGTGAGGGCGCGGGTTAGTGTTAGCGTACGGGTTAGGATTAGGGGACGGGTGAGGGTCAGGCTTCGGGGAAGGGTTAGGGTTAGGGTTCGGGCTAGGGTTAGTGTTAGGGGACGGGGACGGTTTAGGGTCCAGGTGAGGGTACGGCAACGCTTTAGGGGGAGCGTGCGTGTGAGGGCGCGGGTTAGTGTTAGCGTACGGGTTAAGATTAGGGGACGGGTGAGGGTCAGGCTTCGGGGAAGGGTTAGGGTTAGGGTTCGGGCTAGGGTTAGGGTTAGGGGACGGGGACGGTTTAGGGTCCAGGTGAGGGTACGGCAACGCTTTAGGGGGAGCGTGCGTGTGAGGGCGCGGGTTAGTGTTAGCGTCCGGGTTAGGATTAGGGGACGGGTGAGGGTCAGGCTTCGGGGAAGGGTTAGGGTTAGGGTTCGGGCTAGGGTTAGGGGACGGGGACGGTTTAGGGTCCAGGTGAGGGTACGGCAACGCTTTAGGGGGAGCGTGCGTGTGAGGGCGCGGGTTAGTGTTAGCGTACGGGTTAGGATTAGGGGACGGGTGAGGGTCAGGCTTCGGGGAAGGGTTAGGGTTAGGGTTCGGGCTAGGGTTAGGGTTAGGGGACGGGGACGGTTTAGGGTCCAGGTGAGGGTACGGCAACGCTTTAGGGGGAGCGTGCGTGTGAGGGCGCGGGTTAGTGTTAGCGTACGGCTTAGGATTAGGGGACGGGTGAGGGTCAGGCTTCGGGGAAGGGTTAGGGTTAGGGTTCGGTCTAGGGTTAGGGTTAGGGGACGGGGACGGTTTAGGGTCCAGGTGAGGGTACGGCAACGCTTTAGGGGGAGCGTGCGTGTGAGGGCGCGGGTTAGTGTTAGCCTACGGGTTAAGATTAGGGGACGGGTGAGGGTCAGGCTTCGGGGAAGGGTTAGGGTTAGGGTTCGGGCTAGGGTTAGGGTTAGGGGACGGGGACGGTTTAGGGTCCAGGTGAGGGTACGGCAACGCTTTAGGGGGAACGTGCGTGTGAGGGCGCGCGTTAGTGTTAGCGTCCGGGTTAGGATTAGGGGACGGGTGAGGGTCAGGCTTCGGGGAAGGGTTAGGGTTAGGGTTCGGGCTAGGGTTAGGGTTAGGGGACGGGGACGGTTTAGGGTCCAGGTGAGGGTACGGCAACGCTTTAGGGGGAGCGTGCGTGTGAGGGCGCGGGTTAGTGTTAGCGTACGGCTTAGGATTAGGGGACGGGTGAGGGTCAGGCTTCGGGGAAGGGTTAGGGTTAGGGTTCGGGCTAGGGTTAGGGTTAGGGGACGGGGACGGTTTAGGGACCAGGTGAGGGTACGGCAACGTTTTAGGGGGAGCGTGCGTGTGAGGGCGCGGGTTAGTGTTAGCGTACGGCTTAGGATTAGGGGACGGGTGAGGGTCAGGCTTCGGGAAACGGTTAGGGTTAGGGTTCGGGCTAGGGTTAGGGTTAGGGGACGGGGACGGTTTCGGGTCCAGGTGAGGGTACGGCAACGCTTTAGGGGGAGCGTGCATGTGAGGGCGCGGGTTAGTGTTAGCGTACGGGTTAGGATTAGGGGACGGGTGAGGGTCAGGCTTCGGGGAAGGGTTAGGGTTAGGGTTCGGGCTAGGGTTAGGGTTAGGGGACGGGGACGGTTTAGGGTCCAGGTGAGGGTACGGCAACGCTTTAGGGGGAGCGTGCGTGTGAGGGCGCGGGTTAGTGTTAGCGTACGGCTTAGGATTAGGGGACGGGTGAGGGTCAGGCTTCGGGGAAGGGTTAGGGTTAGGGTTCGGTCTAGGGTTAGGGTTAGGGGACGGGGACGGTTTAGGGTCCAGGTGAGGGTACGGCAACGCTTTAGGGGGAGCGTGCGTGTGAGGGCGCGGGTTAGTGTTAGCGTACGGGTTAAGATTAGGGGACGGGTGAGGGTCAGGCTTCGGGGAAGGGTTAGGGTTAGGGTTCGGGCTAGGGTTAGGGTTACGGACGGGGACGGTTTAGGGTCCAGGTGAGGGTACGGCAACGCTTTAGGGGGAGCGTGCGTATGAGGGCGCGGGTTAGTGTTAGCGTACGGCTTAGGATTAGGGGACGGGTGAGGGTCAGGCTTCGGGGAAGGGTTAGGGTTAGGGTTCGCACTAGGGTTAGGGTTAGGGGACGGGGACGGTTTAGGGTCCAGGTGAGGGTACGGCAACGCTTTAGGGGGAGCGTGCGTGTGAGGGCGCGGGTTAGTGTTAGCGTACGGCTTAGGATTAGGGGACGGGTGAGGGTCAGGCTTCGGGGAAGGGTTAGGGTTAGGGTTCGGGCTAGGGTTAGGGTTAGGGGACGGGGACGGTTTAGGGTCCAGGTGAGGGTACGGCAACGCTTTAGGGGGAGCGTGCGTGTGAGGGCGCGGGTTAGTGTTAGCGTACGGCTTAGGATTAGGGGACGGGTGAGGGTCAGGCTTCGGGGAAGGGTTAGGGTTAGGGTTCGGGCTAGGGTTAGGGTTAGGGGACGGGGACGGTTTCGGATCCAGGTGAGGGTACGGCAACGCTTTAGGGGGAGCGTGCGTGTGAGGGCGCGGGTTAGTGTTAGCGTACGGGTTAGGATTAGGGGACGGGTGAGGGTCAGGCTTCGGGGAAGGGTTAGGGTTAGGGTTCGGGCTAGGGTTAGGGTTAGGGGACGGGGACGGTTTCGGGTCCAGGTGAGGGTACGGCAACGCTTTAGGGGGAGCGTGCGTGTGAGGGCGCGGGTTAGTGTTAGCGTACGGGTTAGGATTAGGGGACGGTTGAGTGTCAGGCTTCGGGGAAGTGTTAGGGTTAGGGTTCGGGCTAGGGTTAGGGTTAGGGGACGGGGACGGTTTAGGGTCCAGGTGAGGGTACGGCAACGCTTTAGGGGGAGCGTGCGTGTGAGGGCGCGGGTTAGTGTTAGCGTATGGCTTAGGATTAGGGGACGGGTGAGGGTCAGTCTTCGGGGAAGGGTTAGGGTTAGGGTTCGCACTAGGGTTAGGGTTAGGGGACGGGGACGGTTTAGGGTCCAGGTGAGGGTACGGCAACGCTTTAGGGGGAGCGTGCGTGTGAGGGCGCGGGTTAGTGTTAGCGTACGGCTTAGGATTAGGGGACGGGTGAGGGTCAGGCTTCGGGGAAGGGTTAGGGTTAGGGTTCGGGCTAGGGTTAGGGTTAGGGGACGGGGACGGTTTAGGGTCCAGGTGAGGGTACGGCAACGCTTTAGGGGGAGCGTGCGTGTGAGGGCGCGGGTTAGTGTTAGCGTACGGCTTAGGATTAGGGGACGGGTGAGGGTCAGGCTTCGGGGAAGGGTTTGGGTTAGGGTTCGGACTAGGGTTAGGGTTACGGACGGGGACGGTTTAGGGTCCAGGTGAGGGTACGGCAACGCTTTAGGGGGAGCGTGCGTGTGAGGGCGCGGGTTAGTGTTAGCGTACGGCTTAGGATTAGGGGACGGGTGAGGGTCAGGCTTCGGGGAAGGGTTAGGGTTAGGGTTCGGGCTAGGGTTAGGGTTAGGGGACGGGGACGGTTTCGGGTCCAGGTGAGGGTACGGCAACGCTTTAGGGGGAGCGTGCGTGTGAGGGCGCGGGTTAGTGTTAGCGTACGGGTTAGGATTAGGGGACGGTTGAGGGTCAGGCTACGGGGAAGGGTTAGGGTTAGGGTTCGGGCTAGGGTTAGGGTTAGGGGACGGGGACGGTTTAGGGTCCAGGTGAGGGTACGGCAACGCCTTAGGGGGAGCGTGCGTGTGAGGGCGCGGGTTAGTGTTAGCGTATGGCTTAGGATTAGGGGACGGGTGAGGGTCAGGCTTCGGGGAAGGGTTAGGGTTAGGGTTCGGGCTAGGGTTAGGGTTAGGGGACGGGGACGGTTTAGGGTCCAGGTGAGGGTACGGCAACGCTTTAGGGGGAGCGTGCGTGTGAGGGCGCGGGTTAGTGTTAGCGTACGGGTTAGGATTAGGGGACGGGTGAGGGTCAGGCTTCGGGGAAGTGTTAGGGTTAGGGTTCGGGCTAGGGTTAGGGTTAGGGGACGGGGACGGTTTAGGGTCCAGGTGAGGGTACGGCAACGCTTTAGGGGGAGCGTGCGTGTGAGGGCGCGGGTTAGTGTTAGCGTACGGGTTAAGATTAGGGGACGGGTGAGGGTCAGGCTTCGGGGAAGGGTTAGGGTTAGGGTTCGGGCTAGGGTTAGGGTTACGGACGGGGACGGTTTAGGGTCCAGGTGAGGGTACGGCAACGCTTTAGGGGGAGCGTGCGTGTGAGGGCGCGGGTTAGTGTTAGCGTACGGCTTAGGATTAGGGGACGGGTGAGGGTCAGGCTTCGGGGAAGGGTTAGGGTTAGGGTTCGGGCTAGGGTTAGGGTTAGGGGACGGGGACGGTTTCGGGTCCAGGTGAGGGTACGGCAACGCTTTAGGGGGAGCGTGCGTGTGAGGGCGCGGGTTAGTGTTAGCGTACGGCTTAGGATTAAGGGACGGGTGAGGGTCAGGCTTCGGGGAAGTGTTAGGGTTAGGGTTCGGGCTAGGGTTAGGGTTAGGGGACGGGCACGGTTCAGGGTCCAGGTGAGGGTACGGCAACGCTTTAGGGGGAGCGTGCGTGTGAGGGCGCGGGTTAGTGTTAGCGTACGGCTTAGGATTAGGGGACGGGTGAGGGTCAGGCTTCGGGGAAGGGTTAGGGTTAGGGTTCGGTCTAGGGTTAGGGTTAGGGGACGGGGACGGTTTAGGGTCCAGGTGAGGGTACAGCAACGCTTTAGGGGGAGCGTGCGTGTGAGGGCGCGGGTTAGTGTTAGCCTACGGGTTAAGATTAGGGGACGGGTGAGGGTCAGGCTTCGGGGAAGGGTTAGGGTTAGGGTTCGGGCTAGGGTTAGGGTTAGGGGACGGGGACGGTTTAGGGTCCAGGTGAGGGTACTGCAACGCTTTAGGGGGAACGTGCGTGTGAGGGCGCGGGTTAGTGTTAGCGTCCGGGTTAGGATTAGGGGACGGGTGAGGGTCAGGCTTCGGGGAAGGGTTAGGGTTAGGGTTCGGGCTAGGGTTAGGGTTAGGGGACGGGGACGGTTTAGGGTCCAGGTGAGGGTACGGCAACGCTTTAGGGGGAGCGTGCGTGTGAGGGCGCGGGTTAGTGTTAGCGTACGGCTTAGGATTAGGGGACGGGTGAGGGTCAGGCTTCGGGGAAGGGTTAGGGTTAGGGTTCGGGCTAGGGTTAGGGTTAGGGGACGGGGACGGTTTAGGGACCAGGTGAGGGTACGGCAACGTTTTAGGGGGAGCGTGCGTGTGAGGGCGCGGGTTAGTGTTAGCGTACGGCTTAGGATTAGGGGACGGGTGAGGGTCAGGCTTCGGGAAACGGTTAGGGTTAGGGTTCGGGCTAGGGTTAGGGTTAGGGGACGGGGACGGTTTCGGGTCCAGGTGAGGGTACGGCAACGCTTTAGGGGGAGCGTGCATGTGAGGGCGCGGGTTAGTGTTAGCGTACGGGTTAGGATTAGGGGACGGGTGAGGGTCAGGCTTCGGGGAAGGGTTAGGGTTAGGGTTCGGGCTAGGGTTAGGGTTAGGGGACGGGGACGGTTTAGGGTCCAGGTGAGGGTACGGCAACGCTTTAAGGGGAGCGTGCGTGTGAGGACGCGGGTTAGTGTTAGCGTACGGGTTAGGATTAGGGGACGGGTGAGGGTCAGGCTTCGGGGAAGGGTTAGGGTTAGGGTTCGGTCTAGGGTTAGGGTTAGGGGACGGGGACGGTTTAGGGTCCAGGTGAGGGTACGGCAACGCTTTAGGGGGAGCGTGCGTGTGAGGGCGCGGGTTAGTGTTAGCGTACGGCTTAGGATTAGGGGACGGTTGAGGGTCAGGCTTCGGGGAAGGGTTAGGGTTAGGGTTCGGTCTAGGGTTAGGGTTAGGGGACGGGGACGGTTTAGGGTCCAGGTGAGGGTACGGCAACGCTTTAGGGGGAGCGTGCGTGTGAGGGCGCGGGTTAGTGTTAGCGTACGGCTTAGGATTAGGGGACGGGTGAGGGTCAGGCTTCGGGGAAGGGTTAGGGTTAGGGTTCGGGCTAGGGTTAGGGTTAGGGGACGGGGACGGTTTCGGGTCCAGGTGAGGGTACGGCAACGCTTTAGGGGGAGCGTGCGTGTGAGGGCGCGGGTTAGTGTTAGCGTACGGGTTAGGATTAGGAGACGAGTGAGGGTCAGGCTTCGGGAAAGGGTTAGGGTTAGTGTTCGGGCTAGGGTTAGGGTTAGGGGACGGGGACGGTTTAGGGTCCAGGTGAGGGTACGGCAACGCTTTAGGGGGAGCGTGCGTGTGAGGGCGCGGGTTAGTGTTAGCGTACGGGTTAGGATTAGGGGACGGGTGAGGGTCAGGCTTCGGGGAAGGGTTAGGGTTAGGGTTCGGGGTAGGGTTAGGTTTAGGGTAGGGGGACCATTTAGGGTCCAGGTGAGGGTACGGCAACGCTTTAGGGGGAGCGTGCGTGTGAGGGCGCTGGTTAATGTTAGCGTACGGGTTAGGATTAGGGGACGGGTGAGGGTCAGGCTTCGGGGAAGGGTCAGGGTTAGGGTTCGGGCTAGGGTTAGGGTTAGGGGACGGGGACGGTTTAGGGTCCAGGTGAGGGTACGGCAACGCTTTAGGGGGAGCGTGCGTGTGAGGGTGCGGGTTAGTGTTAGCGTACGGGTTAGGATTAGGGGTCGTGTGAGGGTCAGGCTTCGGGGAAGGGTTAGGGTTAGGGTTCGGACAAGGGTTAGGGTTAGGGGACGGGGACGGTTTAGGGTCCAGGTGAGGGTACGGCAACGCTTTAGGGGGAGCGTGCGTGTGAGGGCGCGGGTTAGTGTTAGCGTACGGGTTACGATTAGGGGACGGGTGAGGGTCAGGCTTCGGGGAAGGGTTAGGGTTAGTGTTCGGGATAGGGTTAGGGTTAGGGGACGGGGACGGTTTAGGGTCCAGGTGAGGGTACGGCAACGCTTTAGGGGGAGCGTGCGTGTGAGGGCGCGGCTTAGTGTTAGCGTACGGGTTACGATTAGGGGACGGGTGAGGGTCAGGCTTCGGGGAAGGGTTAGGGTTAGGGTTCGGGCTAGGGTTAGGGTTAGGGGACGGGGACGGTTTAGGGTCCAGGTGAGGGTACGGCAACGCTTTAGGGGGAGCGTGCGTGTGAGGGCGCGGGTTAGTGTTAGCGTACAGGTTACGATTAGGGGACGGGTGAGGGTCAGGCTTCGGGGAAGGGTTAGGGTTAGGGTTCGGGCTAGGGTTAGGGTTAGGGGACGGGGACTGTTTAGGGTCCAGCTGAGGGTACGGCAACGCTTTAGGGGGAGCGTGCGTGTGAGGGCGCGGGTTAGTGTAAGCGTACGGGTTAGGATTAGGGGACGGTTGAGTGTCAGGCTTCGGGAAAGTGTTAGGGTTAGGGTTCGGGCTAGGGTTAGGGTTAGGGGATGGGGACGGTTTAGGGTCCAGGTGAGGGTACGGCAACGCTTTAGGGGGAGCGTGCGTGTGAGGGCGCGGGTTAGTGTTAGCGTACGGGTTAGGATTAGGGGACGTGTGAGGGTCAGGCTTCGGGGAAGGGTCAGAGTTAGGGTTCAGGCTAGGGTTAGGGATAGGGGACAGGGACGGTTTAGGGTCCAGGTGAGGGTACAGCAACGCTTTAGGGGGAGCATGCGTGTGAGGGCGCGGGTTAGTGTTAGCGTACGGGTTAGGATTAGGGGACGGGTGAGGGTCAGGCTTCGGGGAAGGGTTAGGTTTAGGGTTCGGGCTAGGGTTAGGGTTAGGGGAGGGGGACGGTTTAGGGTCCAGGTGAGGGTACGGCAACGCTTTAGGGGGAGCGTGCGTGTGAGGGCGCGGGTTAGTGTTAGCGTACGGGTTAGGATTAGGGGACGGGTGAGGGTCAGGCTTCGGGGAAGGGTTAGGGTTAGGGTTCGGGCTAGGGTTAGGGTTAAGGGACGGGGACGGTTTAGGGTCCAGCTGAGGGTTCGGCAACGCTTTAGGGGGAGCGTGCGTGTGAGGGCGCTGGTTAGTGTTAGCGTACGGGATAGGATTAGGGGACGGGTGAGTGTCAGGCTTCGGGGAAGGGTCAGGGTTAGGGTTCGGGCTAGAGTTAGGGTTAGGGGACGGGGACGGTTTAGGGTCCAGGTGAGGGTACGGCAACGCTTTAGGGGGAGCGTGCGTGTGAGGGCGCGGGTTAGTGTTAGCGTACGGGTTAGGATTAGGGGACGGGTGAGGGTCAGGCTTCGGGGAAGGGTTAGGGTTAGGGTTCGGAGAAGGGTTAGGGTTAGGGGACGGGGACGGTTTAGGGTCCAGGTGAGGGTACGGCAACGCTTTAGGGGGAGCGTGCGTGTGAGGGCGCGGGTTAGTGTTTGCGTACGGGTTAGGATTAGGGGACGGGTGAGGGTCAGGCTTCGGGGAAGGGTTAGGGTTAGGGTTCGGGCTAGGGTTAGGGTTAGGGGACGGGGACGGTTTAGGGCCCAGGTGAGGGTACGGCAACGCTTTAGGGGAAGCGTGCGTGTGAGGGCGCGGGTTAGTGTTAGCGTACGGGTTAGGATTAGGGGACGGGTGAGGGTCAGGCTTCGGGGAAGGGTTAGGGTTAGGGTTCGGTCTAGGGTTAGGGTTAGGGGACGGGGACGGTGTAGGGTCCAGGTGAGGGTACGGCAACGCTTTAGGGGGAGCGTGCGTGTGAGGGCGTGGGTTAGTGTGAGCGTACGGGTTAGGATTAGGGGACGGGTGAGGTTCAGGCTTCGGGGAAGGGTTAGGGTTAGGGTTCGGGCTAGGGTTAGGGTTAGGAGACGGGGAGGGTTTAGGGTCCAGGTGAGGGTACGGCAAAGCTTTAGGGGGAGCGTGCGTGTGAGGGCGCGGGTTAGTGTTAGCGTACGGGTTAGGATTAGGGGACGGGTGAGGGTCAGGCTTCGGGGAAGGGTTAGGGTTAGGGTTCGGGCTAGGGTTAGGGCTAGGGGACGGGGACGGTTGAGGGTCCAGGTGAAGGTACGGCAACGCTTTAGGGGGAGCGTGCGTGTGAGGGCGCGGGTTAGTGTTAGCGTACGGGTTAGGATTAGGGGACGGGTGAGTGTCAGGCTTCGGGGAAGGGTTAGGGTTAGGGTTCGGGCTAGGGTTAGGGTTAGGGGACGGGGACGGTTTAGGGTCCAGGTGAGGGTACGGCAACGCTGTAGGGGGAGCGTGCGTGTGAGGGCGCGGGTTAGTGTTAGCGTACGGGTTAGGATTAGGGGACGGGTGAGGGTCAGGCCTCGGGGAAGGGTTAGGGCTGGGTTCGGGCTAGGGTTAGGGTTAGGGGATGGGACGGTTTAGGGTCCAGGTGAGGGTACGGCAACGCTTTAGGGGGAGCGTGCGTGTGAGGGCGCGGGTTAGTGTGAGCGTACGGGTTAGGATTAGGGGACGGGTGAGGGTCAGGCTTCAGGGAAGGGTTATGGTTAGGGTTCGAGCTAGGGTTAGGGTTAGGGGACGGGGACGGTTTAGGGTCCAGGTGAGGGTACGGCAACGCTTTAGGGGAGCGTGCGTGTGAGGGTGTGGGTTAGTGTTAGCGTACGGGTTAGGATTAGGGGACGGGTGAGGGTCAGGCTTCGGGGAAGGGTTAGGGTTAGGTTGCGGGCTAGGGTTAGGGTTAGGGGATGGGGACGGTTTAGGGTCCAGGTGAGGGTACGGCAACGCTTTAGGGGTAGCGTGCGTTTGGGGGCGCGGGTTAGTGTTAGCGTACGGGTTAGGATTAGGGGACGGGTGAGGGTCAGGCTTCGGGGAAGGGTTAGGGTTAGGGTTCGGGCTAGGGTTAGGGTTAAGGGACGGGGACGGTTTAGGGTCCAGGTGAGGGTACGGCAACGCTTTAGGGGGAGCGTGCGTGTGACGGCGCGGGTTAGTGTGAGCGTACGGGTTAGGATTAGGGGACTGGTGAGGGTCAGGCTTCGGGGAAGGGTTAGGGTTAGGGTTCGGGCTAGGGTTAGGGTTAGGGGACGGGGACGGTTTAGGGTCCAGGTGAGGGTACGGCAACGCTTTAGGGGGAGCGTGCGTGTGAGGGCGCGGTTAATGTGAGCGTACGGGTTAGGATTAGGGGACGGGTGAGGGTCAGGCTTCGGGGAAGGGTTAGGGTTAGGGTTCGGGCTAGGGTTAGGGTTAGGGGACGGGGTCGGTTTAGGGTACAGGTGAGGGTATGGCAACGCTTTAGGGGGAGCGTGCGTGTGAGGGCGCGGGTTAGTGTTAGTGTACGGGTTAGGATTAGGGGACGGGTGAGTGTCAGGCTACGGTGAAGGGTTAGGGTTAGGGTTCGGGCTAGGGTTAGGGTTAGGGTTAGGGGACGGTTTAGGGTCCAGGTGAGGGTACGGCAACGCTTTAGGGGGAGCGTGTGTGTGAGGGTGCGGGTTAGTGTGAGCGTACGGGTTAGGTTTAGGGGACGGGTGAGGGTCAGGCTTCGGGGAAGGGTTAGGGTTAGGGTTCGGGCTAGGTTTATTGTTAGGGGACGGGGACGGTTTAGGGTCCAGGTGAGGGTACGGCAACGCTTTAGGGGGAGCGTGCGTGTGAGGGCGCGGGTTAGTGTTAGCGTACGGGTTAGGATTAGGGGACGGGTGAGGGTCAGGCTTCGGGGAAGGGTTAGGGTTAGGGTTCGGGCTACGGTTAGGGTTAGGGGACGGGGAAGGTTTAGGGTCCAGGTGAGGGTACGGCAACGCTTTAGGGGGAGCGTACGTGTGAGGGCGCGGGTTAGTGTTAGCATACGGGTTAGGGTTAGGGGACGGGTGAGGGTCAGGCTTCGGGGAAGGGTTAGGGTTAGAGTTCGGGCTAGGGTTAGGGGACGGGGACTGTTTAGTGTCCAGGGGAGGGTACGACATCACTTTAGGGGGAGCGTACGTGTGAGGGTGCGCGTTAGTGTTAGCGTACGGGTTAGGATTTGGGGACGGGTGAGGGTCAGGATTCGGGGAAGGGTTAGGGTTAGAGTTCGGGCTAGGGTTAGGGTTAGGGGACGGGGAAAGTTTAGGGTCCAGGTGAGGGTATGACAACGCTTAAGGGAGAGCGTACGTGTGAGGGCGCGGGTTAGTGTTCGCGCACGGGTTAGGATTAGGGGACGGGTGAGGGTCAGGCTTCGGGGGAGGTTTAGGGTTAGCGTTCGGGCTAGGGTTAGGGTTAGGGGACGGGGACGGTTTAGGGTCCAGGGGAGGGTACGACAACGCTTTACGGGAAGCGTACGTGTGAGGGCGCGGGTTAGTGTTAGCGTACGGGTTAGGATTAGGGGACGGGTGAGGGTCAGGCTTCGGGGAAGGGTTAGGGTTAGCGTTCGGGCTAGGGTTAGGGTTCGTGGACGGGGACGGTTTAGGGTCCAGGGGAGGGTACGACAACGCTTTAGGGGAAGCGTACTTGTGAGGGTGCGGGTTAGTGTTAGCGTACGGGTTAGGATTAGGGGACGGGTGAGGGTCAGGCTTCGGGGAAGGGTTAGGGCTGGGGTTCGGGCTAGGGTTAGGGTTAGGGGACGGGGACGGTTTCGTATCCAGGGGAGGGTATGACAACGCTTTAGGGGGAGCGTACGTGTGAGGGCGCGGGTTAGTGTTAGCGTACGGGTTAGGATTAGGGGACGGGTGAGGGTCAGGCTTCGGGGAAGGGTTAGGGTTAGGATTCGGGCTAGGTTTAGGGTTAGGGGACGGGGACGGTTTATGGTACAGATGAGGGTACGACAGCGCTTTAGGGGGAGCGTACGTGTGAGGGCTCCGGTTAGTGTTATCGTACGGGTTAGGATTAGGGGACGGGTGAGGGTCAGGCTTCGGGGAAGGGGTAGGGTTAGGGTTCGGGCTAGGGTTAGGGGACGGGGACGGTTTAGGGTCCAAGTGAGGGTACGACAATGCTTTAGTGGGAGCGTTCATGTGAGGGAGTGGGTTAGTGTTAGCGTACGGGTTAGGATTAGGGGACGGGTGAGGGTCAGGCTTCGGGGAAGGGTTAGGGTAGGGTTCGGGCTAGGGTTAGGGTTAGGGGACGGGGACGGTTTAGGGTCCAGGTGAGGGTACGACAACGCTTTAGGGGGAGCGTACGTGTGAGGGCGCCGGTTAGTGTCAGCGTACGGGTTAGGATTATGGGACGGGTGAGGGTCAGGCTTCGGAGAAGGTTTAGGGTTAGGGTTCGGGCTAGGGTTAGGGTTAGGGGACGGGGAGGGTGTAGGTTCCAGGGGAGGGTACGACAATGCTTTAGGGGGACCGTACGTGTGAGGGCGCGTGTTCGGGTTAGCGTACGGGTTAGGATTAGGGGACGTGTGAGGGTCAGGCTTCGGGGAAGGGTTAGGGTTAGGGTTCGGGCTAGAGTTAGGGTTAGGGGACGGGGACGGTTTAGGGTCCAGGTGAGGGTACGACAACGCTTTAGGGGGAGCGTACGTGTGAGGGTGCGGGTTAGTGTTAGCGTACGGGTTAGGATTAGGGGATGGGTGAGGGTTAGGCTTCGGGGAAGGGTTAGGGTTAGTGTTCGGGCTAGGGTTAGGGTTAGGGTTAGGGGACGGTTTAGATTCCAGGTGAGGGTACGACAACGCTTTAGGGGGAGCGAACCTGTGAGGGCGCGGGTTAGTGTTAGCGTACGGGTTAGGATTAGGGGACGGGTGAGGGTCAGGCTTCGGGGAAGGGTTAGGGTTAGGGTTCGAGCTAGGGTTAAGGTTAGGGTTAGGGGACGGTTTAGGGTCCAGGGGAGGGTACGACAACGCTTTAGGGGGAGCGTGCGTGTGAGGGCGTCGGTTAGTGTTAGCGTACCGGTTAGGATTAGGGGACGGGTGAGGGTCAGGCTTCGGGGAAGGGTTAGGGTTAGGGTTCGTGCTAAGGTTAGGGTTAAGGGCGGGGACGGTTTAGGGTCCAGGTGAGGGTACGACAATGCTTTAGGGGGAGCGTACGTGTGAGGGCGGGGGTTAGTGTTAGCGTACGGGTTAGGATTAGGGGACGGGTGAGGGTCAGGCTTCGGGGAAGGGTTAGGGTTAGGGTTCGGGCTAGGTTTATTGTTAGGGGACGGGGACGGTTTAGGGTCCAGGTGAGGGTACGGCAACGCTTTAGGGGGAGCGTGCGTGTGAGGGCGCGGGTTAGTGTGAGCGTACGGGTTAGGATTAGGGGACGGGTGAGGGTCAGGCTTCGGGGAAGGGTTAGTGTTAGGGTTCGGGCTAGGGTTAGGGTTAGGGGACGGGGACGGTTTAGGGTCCAGGTGAGGGTACGGTAACGCTTTAGGGGGAGCGTGCGTGTGAGGGCGCAGGTTAGTGTTAGCGTACGGGTTAGGATTAGGGGACGGGTGAGGGTCAGGCTACGGGGAAGTGTTAGGGTTAGGGTTCGGGCTAGGGTTAGGGTTAGGGGACGGGGACGGTTTATGGTCCAGGTGAGGGTACGGCAACGCTTTAGGGGGAGCGTGCGTGTGAGGGCGCGGGTTAGTGTTAGCGTACGGGTTAGGATTAGGGGACGGGTGAGGGTCAGGCTTCGGGGAAGGGTTAGGGTTAGGGTTCGGGCTACGGTTAGGGTTAGGGGACGGGGAAGGTTTAGGGTCCAGGTGAGGGTACGGCAACGCTTTAGGGGGAGCGTACGTGTGAGGCCGCGGGTTAGTGTTAGCATACGGGTTAGGGTTAGGGGACGGGAGAGGGTCAGGCTTCGGGGAAGGGTTAGGGTTAGAGTTCGGGCTAGGGTTAGGGGACGGGGACTGTTTAGTGTCCAGGGGAGGGTACGACATCACTTTAGGGGGAGCGTACGTGTGAGGGTGCGGGTTAGTGTTAGCGTACGGGTTAGGATTTGGGGACGGGTGAGGGTCAGGATTCGGGGAAGGGTTAGGGTTAGAGTTCGGGCTAGGGTTAGGGTTAGGGGACGGGGAAAGTTTAGGGTCCAGGTGAGGGTATGACAACGCTTAAGGGGGAGCGTACGTGTGAGGGCGCGGGTTAGTGTTCGCGTATGGGTTAGGATTAGGGGACGGGTGAGGGTCAGGCTTCGGGGGAGGTTTAGGGTTAGCGTTCGGGCTAGGGTTAGGGTTAGGGGACGGGGACGGTTTAGGGTCCAGGGAAGGGTACGACAACGCTTTACGGGAAGCGTACGTGTGAGGGCGCGGGTTAGTGTTAGCGTACGGGTTAGGATTAGGGGACGGGTGAGGGTCAGGCTTCGGGGAAGGGTTAGGGTTAGCGTTCGGGCTAGGGTTAGGGTTCGTGGACGGGGACGGTTTAGGGTCCAGGGGAGGGTACGACAACGCTTTAGGGGAAGCGTACTTGTGAGGGCGCGGGTTAGTGTTAGCATACGGGTTAGGATTAGGGGACGGGTGAGGGTCAGGCTTCGGGGAAGGGTTAGGGCTGGAGTTCGGGCTAGGGTTAGGGTTAGGGGACGGGGACGGTTTCGGATCCAGGGGAGGGTACGACAACGCTTTAGGGGGAGCGTACGTGTGAGGGCGCGGGTTAGTGTTAGCGTACGGGTTAGGATTAGGGGACGGGTGAGGGTCAGGCTTCGGGGAAGGGTTAGGGTTAGGATTCGGGCTAGGTTTAGGGTTAGGGGACGGGGACGGTTTATGGTACAGATGAGGGTACGACAGCGCTTTAGGGGGAGCGTACGTGTGAGGGCGCCGGTTAGTGTTATCGTACGGGTTAGGATTAGGGGACGGGTGAGGGTCAGGCTTCGGGGAAGGGGTAGGGTTAGGGTTCGGGCTAGGGTTAGGGGACGGGGACGGTTTAGGGTCCAAGTGAGGGTACGACAATGCTTTAGTGGGAGCGTTCATGTGAGGGAGTGGGTTAGTGTTAGCGTACGGGTTAGGATTAGGGGACGGGTGAGGGTCAGGCTTCGGGGAAGGGTTAGGGTAGGGTTCGGGCTAGGGTTAGGGTTAGGGGACGGGGACGGTTTAGGGCCCAGGTGAGGGTACGGCAACGCTTTAGGGGGAGCGTACGTGTGAGGGCGCCGGTTAGTGTCAGCGTACGGGTTAGGATTATGGGACGGGTGAGGGTCAGGCTTCGGAGAAGGGTTAGGGTTAGGGTTCGGGCTAGGGTTAGGGTTAGGGGACGGGGAGGGTGTAGGTTCCAGGGGAGGGTACGACAATGCTTTAGGGGGACCGTACGTGTGAGGGCGCGTGTTCGGGTTAGCGTACGGGTTAGGATTAGGGGACGTGTGAGGGTCAGGCTTCGGGGAAGGGTTAGGGTTAGGGTTCGGGCTAGAGTTAGGGTTAGGGGACGGGGACGGTTTAGGGTCCAGGTGAAGGTACGACAACGCTTTAGGGGGAGCGTACGTGTGAGGGTGCGGGTTAGTGTTAGCGTACGGGTTAGGATTAGGGGATGGGTGAGGGTTAGGCTTCGGGGAAGGGTTAGGGTTAGTGTTCGGGCTAGGGTTAGGGTTAGGGGACGGGGACGGTTTAGATTCCAGGTGAGGGTACGACAACGCTTTAGGGGGAGCGAACCTGTGAGGGCGCGGGTTAGTGTTAGCGTACGGGTTAGGATTAGGGGACGGGTGAGGGTCAGGCTTCGGGGAAGGGTTAGGGTTATGGTTCGAGCTAGGGTTAAGGTTAGGGTTAGGGGACGGTTTAGGGTCCAGGGGAGGGTACGACAACGCTTTAGGGGGAGCGTGTGTGTGAGGGCGTCGGTTAGTGTTAGCGTACCGGTTAGGATTAGGGGACGGGTGAGGGTCAGGCTTCGGGGAAGGGTTGGGGTTAGGGTTCGTGCTAAGGTTAGGGTTAAGGGCGGGGACGGTTTAGGGTCCAGGTGAGGGTACGACAATGCTTTAGGGGGAGCGTACGTGTGAGGGCGGGGGTTAGTGTTAGCGTACGGGTTAGGATTAGGGGACGGGTGAGGGTCAGGCTTCGGGGAAGGGTTAGGGTTAGGGTTCGGACTAGGGTTAGGGTTAGGGCTAGGGGACAGTTTAGGGTCCAGGGGAGGGTACGACAACGCTTTAGGGGGAGCGTACGTGTGAGGGCGTGGGTTAGTGTTAGCGTACCGGTTAGAATTAGGGGACGGGTGAAGGTCAGGCTTCGGGGAAGGGTTAGGTTTAGGGTTCGGGCTAGGGTTAGGGTTAAGGTCGGGGACGGTTTAGGGTCCAGGTGAGGGTACGACAACGCTTTAGGGGGAGTGTTCGTGTGAGGGCGCGGGTTAGTGTTAGCGTACGGGTTAGGATTAGGGGACGGGTGAGGGTCAGGCTTCGGGGAAGGGTTAGGGTTAGGGTTCGGGCTAGGGTTAGGGTTAGGGTTAGGGGACGGTTTAGGGTCCAGGTGAGGGTACGACAACGCTTTAGGGGGAGCGTACGTGTGAGGGCGCGGGTTAGTGTTAGCGTACGGGTTAGGATTAGGGGACGGGTGAGGGTCAGGCTTCGGGGAAGTGTTAGGGTTAGGTTTCTAGCTAGGGCTCGGGTTAGGGGACGGGGACGGTTTAGGTTCCAGGTGAGGGTACGACAACCGTTTAGGGGGAGCGTACTTGTGAGGGAACTGGTTAGTGTTAGCATACGGCTTAGGATTAGGGGACGGGTGAGGGGAAGGGTTCGGGGAAGAGTTAGGGTTACGGTTCGGGCTAGGGTTAGGGTTAGGGGACGGGGACAGTTTAGGGTCCAAGTGAGTGTACGACAACATTTTAGGGGGAGCGTACCTGTGAGGGCACGGGTTAGTTTTAGCGTACGGCTTAGGAATAGGGGACGGATGAGGGGAAGGCTTCGGGAAGGGTTATGTTTAGGGTTCGGGCTAGGGTTAGGGTTAGGGTACGGGGACGGTTTAGGGTCCAGGTGAGGGTACGACAATGGTTCACGGGGAGCGTACGTGTAGGGCACGGGTTAGTGTTAGCGTACGGGTTCGGATTAGGGGACGGGTGAGGGGAAGGCTCCTGGGAAGGTTTAGGGTTAGGGTTCCGGCTAGGGTTAGGGTTTGGGGATGGGGACGGTTTAGGGTCCAAGTGAGGGTATGACAACGGTTTAGGGGGAGCGTATGTGTGAGGGCACGGGTTAGTGTGAACGTACGGGTTAGGATTAGGGGACGGATGAGGGGTAGGCTTCGGGGAAGTCTTAGGGTTAGTGTTCGGGCTAGGGTTAGGGTTAGGGGAAGGGGACGGTTTAGCGTCCAGTTGAGGGTACGACAACGGTTTAGGGGGAGCGTACGTGTGAGAGCACGGGTTAGTGTTAGCGTACGGGTTAGGATTAGGACACGGGTGAGGGTGAGGATTAGGGGAAGGGTTAGGGTTAGGGTTCGGGCTAGGGTTAGGGTTAGGGGACGGGGACGGTTTAGGGTCCAGGTGAGGGTACGACGACGGGTTAGGGGGAGCGTACGTGTGAGGGCATGGGTTAGTGTTACCATACGGGTTAGGATTAGGGCACGGGTGAGGGTAAGGCTTCGGGGAAGGGTTAGGGTTAGGGATCGGGCTATAATTAGTCTTAAGGGAAGGGTATGGTTTACGGTCCAGATGAGGGTACGACAACGGTTTAGGGGGAGCGTACGTGTGAGGGCACGTGTTAGTGTTAGTGTACGGGTTAGGATTAGGGAACGGGTGAGGGTCAGGCTTCTGGGAAGTGTTACGGTTAGGGTTTGGGCTAGGGTTAGGGTTAGGGGACGGGGACGGTTTAGGGTCCAGGTGAGGGTACGACAATGGTTTAGGGGGAGCGTGCGTGTGAGGGCACGGGTTAGTGTTAGCGTAAGGGTTAGGATTAGGGGACGTGTGAGGGGAAGGCTTCGGGGAAGGTTTAGGGTTAGGGTTCGGGCTAGAGTTAGGGTTAGGGGACGGGGACGGTTTAGGGTCCAGGTGAGGTTATGACAACGTTTCAGGGGGATCGTACGTGTGAGGGCATGGGTTAGTGTTAGCGTACAGGTTAGGATTAGGGGACGTGTGAGGGGAAGGCTTCGGGGAAGGGTTAGGGTTAGGGTTCGGTCTAGGGTTAGGGGTAGGGGACGGGGACGGTTTAGGGTCCAGATGAGGGTACGGCAACGGTTTAGGGGGAGCGTACGTGTGAGGGCACGGTTTAGTTTTCGCGTACGCGTTAGGATTAGGTGACGGGTGAGGGGAAGGCTCCGGGGAAGTGTTAGGGTTAGGGTTCGGGCGAGGGTTAGGGTTAGGGTTTGAGTACGGTTTAGGGTCCAGGTGCGGTTACGAAAACGGTTTACGGTGAGCGTACGTGTGAGGGCATGGGTTAGTGTTAGCGTACGGGTTAGGACTAGGGAACGGGTGAGGGTAAGGCTTCGGGGAAGGTTTAGGGTGGATCATATTCTGGGTTCCACATGCATGTTTTAGCTGAAGGAAGAATCCCTTAAACCTGGAGAGTTGAGACCCGTGGAATGGGTACCATGCAATATGACTTCAAAGGGTCTTCATTTGCTCACCGAACCTCTCCAATCCTATCATTGCTGCGTTTATGCCCCTGTACACACGCTTGATTCTCTTTCAGAGACATAGCAATCCATAGGTTTTAAGATACTTACTAGTCAGGTACATTCTTAGGCGTTTAATATGGGGTGTTGAGTCCATTTCGCGTAGCAAGGAGTAGCTCTTGTCTATTACATATTTGGCTTAAGGAACTTTATCTGTGCTCGTTTCAATCTCTGGTTTTATGCAGCACCCCAACTCACCTTTCCCCTTAAGCAATCATAAGTTCGTTTTCTAAATTTGAAACCCTGTTCTCTTTTGTAATCCAGTTCCTGTGTAGCCAAGTTTACATTCCGTGTATTAGTGATATCTTATGATGTTTCTTTTTCTCTGTGACTTATTTCAGTTAGAATCATCATACCTGAATCCACTCATTATGCTGCTTCGGGCCTGATGACATAGATTTCATTGCTGAGTGATATTGCATTGTACGTAAGTACCACAAATTCTTTATCCATTTTTCGCTTTCTGCGATATTGAACTTGTACCGTAAACGAGGTTCTTGTAAACAGAGCCGTCCCAAACTTTGGGGTGGCTGTGTCTTTTTGATTTTAATTTCCCTAAGCTATAGGACCATAAGTGGAAGTGCCCTAGGCTCTGTTGCTTTGTTTTTTAGATGTTTCAGGAAACACCATACACTTCTCCCGAGTGTCTGTTGGCAATTTACATCCCACCCATCAGCATAACAAGGCTCCCAGTTCTCCATGGCCTGTCCTGCCTTTCTGGATTTTACACTTTTTTCAGATGGCCCTTTTGACCGTGGGGAAGTGAGACTTCATTGTAGTGCAGATTTCCTTTGCAAGCTTGCTTGGTTGGCCAAAAAGGGCGTATGCGTTTTTCCCTGAATATATTCAGGGAAAAACGCATACGCCCTTTTTGGCCAAGTGCATCATTGTCGAGGTTCTGACTTTCTTCATATGTTTTCAGTGCATTTCCAGTCTACCTCCTGAAATTGGTTTTTCTGCAATTCTGCCTTCATTTCATTGCCACTTCATAGCCTTACCTCAATATATTTTTTGAAAATAGTTGGCCTTTATAACTCTGCAGGTTTTTGACTTGCAGTGGCCCTTAGCTCCATTTTTCAGCTCTTATTTTTGTGATCTTGCCTCATAACCACAGGATTCCTTCAGGCCCTATTCTTCTTCTGGGGCACCTTGCTGTGTCTTTGGTTAATTCTTCTTACTGATGTGAAATTAGAGTGACATGTGCCCATTGAAACCGCTACAGCTAGTTTCTCACTGGTTCCCCCTATTCCCATTCATCCTCCGCACTAACTGCAGACTGTGCGATACCAGAACTTAAAGGCATTGACTCTCCATGAGGGGATGTTTTTAGTAAAGTGGCTGGAATGTCGATCTGGAGTCCCAGGAGAGGAAAAATGAGGTGCGTTTTAGAAACCTTTCCCGATCATATGGTATACCAGTCGCTGGGTTTCCCAAGCATGGTTTAGCTGTAGGAAGATTCCCTTCAACCTGGAGTGTTGGGACCCTTGGAATGAGTAGCATGAAGTATTGCATTAAACTTTTGGCAGTTGCTCACCAAAGCTCACCAATCCTCTCACCCCCAAGTGTCCAGCCTTATGTCTTATCCAGCTGTGGGTTTATATGTGGTCAATCCAGGTTGCATCACGGCCCCTGAGCAAATTTTGTAAGAATTTTTCTCTCTTTCATTGTTTCTGCATTTTGTTTTTAAAATTTATTTCTATAATGGGGTTTAGCTCATTTTCACTGCTGTGTTTGTGCCGCTCTGCACACACTTGATTCCCTTATGGAGATATATCAATACATGGGTTTTAAGATTCTTATTACTCAGATATATTTCTCTGCGGTGTATAGGGTGTGTTGAGGCTAGTTCATTGAGCAAGGTGTAGATCTTGTCTAATATCTATTTGGTTTATTGAACGGTATCTGTGCTAATTTCAAACTCTGGTTTTATGCATCACCCCACCTCTCCTTTCCCCTTAAGCTGACATAAGTGTGTTTTCTAAATGTGAGACACTGTTCTGTTCTGTAATTCATTTCTTGTGCAGCCATATTTACCCTCCCTCTATAGGTGATATCTTATGATATGTTTCTTTTTCTGTTTGACTTATTTCAAGTAGTATTATCGGACCTAAATCCACTCTTTATCCTTCTACTAGCCTTATTACATTGATTTCATGGTGAAGAGATATTCCATTGTACATAAGTACCACATCTTCTTTATCCATTGTTCTCTTTCCTGGGATATTTAAGGTGTACTGAAGTTGAGGTTCTTGTAAACAGAGTAGCCCTAAACTGTGGTGTGCTTGTGTCTTGTTGATTTTTAGACTTCCCTAGATATACTCCCATGATTGGAAGTGTCCTATGCTCTGTAGCTCTGTTTTTTAGATGATTTAGGAACCACCATACACTTCTCCAGAGTGGCTCTCGGCAGTTCACACACTGCCCATCAGCGTATAAAGGCTCCCTGTTCTCCATGGCCTGTCCTGCATTTCTGGTTTTTACAATTTTTTAGGATGGCCCTTTTGACCGGTGGGAAATGAGACTTCTTTGTTGTGCACATTTGCATTGCTTGCTTGCTTCGTTGTCCATAAAGTGCGTATGCATTTTTTCCTGGATATAATCAGGAAAAAACGCATACGCCCTTTTGGGCCAACTGCATCATTGTCGAAATTCTGCCGCTTTTCATGTGCTTTAAAGACGAGTCCAATCTATCTCTTGAAATCTGTTTCTTGCAATTCTGTCTTGCATTCAGATCCTCTTCTTTGCCTTACCTCAACATATTTTTGGACGTTAGTTTTCATTTATAACTCTGCAGGTTTGTGAATTGCAGTGACCCTGAGCTCCATTTTTTAAGTTGCTCTTTTGTGAGCTGGCCTCATACCCGCAGGATTGCTTCAGGCCCTATTTTGGCTCCGGCGAGGCGGGCTGAGCCTTTTTTCAATTCTTATTCTTAATGGGAAATTAGAGTGATATGTGCCCGTCCAAACCCCTACAACTATTCTCTCATTGGTTCCCCCTCTTCCCGTTCATCCTCCTCACAATTTGCAAAATGTGTGAAACAGAAGTTGAAATGTGCTGATTCTCCAAGTGGGGAGATTCTAAGTAACGTGGCTGGAATGGTGAACAGGAGCACCAGGAGAGGATAAATGAGCTGCATTTTAGACACATCTCCCGATCACATGGTGTACAGTCCTCTGGGTTTTCCATGCATGTTTTAGCTGTAGGAAGATCCCTTGAACCTGCAGATTTGGGACCCATTGAATGGGCACCAGGTAGTATTACTTTAAAGGGTGTGCATTTCCTCACCCAACCTCACATTTCTCTTAGCGCAAACAGTTTCCAGCCTTATGTCTCATCCTGCTGTGGGTCTAGATGTGTTCAATCCATGTTGCATCACCGTCCCTGAGGAAAAGTTGTAAGAGGTTTTCTCTGTCTCTCTGTCGTTTATTTTTTTCAATTTATTACTATATTGGTTACAGCTGATTTTCAAAGCTCTGTTTCTTGCTGCTGTACATCCACTTGATTCACGTACAGAGAGACATCAGTAAATTCTTTTTCAGATTCTTACCAGTCATATATATTCTTTTCCGGTGACTTGAGTGTGCTGAGTGCAGTTCTTTTAGCTACCGTGTAGGCCTTGTTGATTATCAGTTTGGTATTTGGAATGGTATCTTTGCTAATTTCAACCTCCTGGATGATGTCTCACCCCTCCCCACCTTTCCTGTTTAGCAGCCTTATGCGTGTTTTCTACATATTTGACTATGTTTTTGTTTTGTAATTTATTTCATGTGTAGCCATTTTGGATTCCACCTTTAAGTGATATCTTATGATATGTGTCTTTTTCTTTTTGAATTATGTCACTTAGAAAGATCATATGTAACTCCTCCGGAGTTGTTACAACTGGCCATATTTCATTGATTTCCAGGCTGAATAATATTCCACTCTACATAAGTACCACATCTCTATCCATTTTTTCCCTCCAGAGACATTTAAGTTATATCCTAGTCGAGGATCTTTTAAACAGAGAGTGGGTAAACATTGGGGTGCCTGTGTCCTCTCGATTTTTGTTTTTCCCAAGATATACGCCCATGAGTGCAAGTGCCCTATGCTCTGTAGCTCATTTTTTAGATGCTTTAGTAAACACAATACACTTCTCCAGAATGGCCGTTGGCAATATACATTTCCACTATAAGTCTCACAGGGCTCCCTCTTCTCGTTGCCCTGTCCTGCATTTCTGTTGTTTACGCTTTATGAGGATGGCTCTTCTGACTGATGCGAAGTGATATCTTTTGTAGTATTGACTTCCAGTGCCCACCTGTTTGGTTGGCTAAAAAAGTGTATGCCCTTTTCTTGAATATATACAGAAAAAAACGCATACACCCTTTTTGGCCAACTGCAATGTTGGCAATGTTCAGCTCCTTTTCTTGTGCTTAATGGCGAGTCCTTTCTACCTCCTCAAATCCCTTTCCTGCCATTCTCCCTTGCTTACAAGTCCTTTTCTCTGACTTTCCTCAAGACATTTTTCAGTGATGGATATTTTCAACTCTGCAGTTTCATGAATTTTACTGCCCCTGAGTTCCATTGTTCAACTTGTGTTTATGGGAACTGGCCACAAAGCAGCGGGATTTCCTCAAGCCCTATACTGTTTCCATGGGCAACCCTAGCCTTTGGTCAATTCGTCTTCCTGATTGGAAATTAGAGTGACATGTGCCTGTCTGAACACCTAGGACTTGTCTCTCATTGTTCCTCATCCTTCCGCTTCATCCTCTGGACAAATTCCAAACTGTATGCAACAGGATGTTGACAGTGCTGACATCTCCAAGTGGGGAGACTGTTAGTAAAGACGCTGGAGGGGTGAACCCAAGCACCAGGAGATGAGGAGATGAGATGCCTTTTCCAAACTCTTCCCGATCAGACGGTATACCATCCTCTGGGTGTGACAGACATGTTTTAGCAGTAGGAAGAGTCCCATTCATGTAAGGAGAACACCAGGGCTTTTTCAAAATCAGTGTCTCCCCGAAACCCAAACTGGGGAAGTTTTTAAGCTACGGCTACACATATGTTCATTAAGGGCCTTGGGAAGTAGGCAGAGTCCAAACTTTAGATGATTGAAGTCTTCAGGGTCAGAAGCACTCACCACCAGCTTCCCTTAGGTTACACTTTAACTGTCATTGATAGATGATGTCAATAAAAATATCTATTCTTTTTCAGATTATTTCCCCTTATAGGTTATTGCAAAATGTTGAGTGTAGTTCCCTGTGCTATACAGTAGTTCCTTGTTGATGATCTATTTTATACATAGCAGTGTGTATGTGTTAATCCCAAACTGTTAATTTATCCCTCCTCCCACCTTTCCCCTTTGGTAATAATAAATTATAAGATTTTATACTTCTCAGAAATGGGGGAGCTGAAAGAGAGGTATCATTTTCAATGGAAAAGCATTTAAAACAAGATTGAAGCTTTAACCAAGATTATTAGATGTACATCCTTGGAAAGAAATCACTTCGTTTCTCTAATATTGACCTGACAAATAAGACAAACCCTTTCACTGAACTTGCTTATAATAAAGTGATGGAAATATCAAATGGAAGTGTTAGAAACATCTTATTTTACCTGAGCCTTATACACTGTTCTATGTTAACTACAGTTTGGCTCACACATCTGTTCATTGAGGTTACAATAGTCTCAATTTCTGTTACTGATCCTCCAGAGTGGACCCCAACAAGTGTCCCCCTGCCCAGTGTCATTGGGGCCAACAGATCGAGACTGAGTTTGGTTCACAAGCAAAGGAAACTTTATATTTTGATCAGAGAATGGAGAGGTGAGAGCATGCACTACCCCGTGGGCTGTGGGCTGGGCTGCTGTGTAGAGATCCTGTCAGAGTCAGTGGGAGGGAGGGGGCGGAGCTCTCGAGGGCCAGGTTGGCTGCAGCTCAGGCTCTATATCGCGGAGTCTGCACTGGGTCCCAGGATCTGAGGTGTCGTCCCAGCCATTCTGCACTAGGAAATCTGGTCTGAAGTGCCAGGTGTGGAACCTCTGCATGCGGGACCCTAGGAGCACATGAAATTAGACAAAGCACAAAGGATAAAAAAGGTTAGACTTGACTTTATTGCCCAGATTCTATTTTTATCTCCCAGGGATTTTTAATGGGCTTTGCTGGGGACAAACCCCTCCTCTGTCTTTTGTCCCGTTCCTCATTCTTGGAGTGCTGAGGGTGCAGACCCTTCTTCTGTAACTGCTGAGTGCTGAGTTGGGAGCCCTCATACCTGGTGGCGAGGGTCAGAGCTTCTCCCCAGCAGCCTCCAGGTGACATTGATTGTCCCCAGGCCCCCTGCCTCCCTGCTCGTCCACCTGAGCACCAGCATTGGAAGTGTTATAGATTCTAATGACCTTTAAGGGTCCAGGAAAGAGATGTGCAGAGACGCTGTGGGGGCCGGTTTCACCCCACCCCACATTTGTTCGGCCACCTTAGGCTGACCGTCTCTGCCAGCCTAGATGCTCTGACCAGTAGTCTGCGCTTTCTTCAATTAGGCCCCTGAATTAACGTACAAACAGCACCAGGTGTCAGAGCCCTGGCCACTCAACTCCCAGACAGTCCAGGGTCAGTGGTGATCAAGGACCATGATGGCCACTGAGTCAACAGCCTTTTGAAGTAAACAGGAGTCCAGCCGGTCTTATTGGCCACCATCATCATGGTGTCTGTATGCTTTTCTATGGTGACAGTGTGATATACGGTTCCCCCGCCAAGATTATTAGCTCCCCTCTGGGTGCAGTAAGTCCTGCAAGCAGTAGTCTACTCTTTTGGGACACACTCTTGTTGTTTTATGAGAGAAACTCCAGGTCAAGTGATGTTCACACGAGTCGTCATGGTGCCCTGTTGCCCCCGGTTATCTCTCTGGATGTTGGAGTTGGAGGGCCTCCTCACTCGAGGTTGGTGTGCCCACGGAGCGAACCCTGCAACTTCAGGGCATGGTTGGTGGTTAGGATCACCACGTGAGGTCCTTTTCCCTTAGGAGGGAGGTGGCCTTTTGGGCTGCTGATTTCCAGGTTTTTAGATACCGCCAGTATCTTGGCCAGATGTGGCAGTGGGCCAAGCCCCTTGGTGACCGTAGTTTATCCTACCTGGATGGCATTCTTGCATTGTTCCATTTCAAGTGGTCCCAGTTTTTGCACTAATTCTCCAATGGCGATTCACCTTTCACCGGGAATGTAAAGGTCAAAGGGTTTAGCTAAATTAGGGAGTTCCAGGGCAAGGGTCTGAATTGACTGCTCTTTCCATTCTTGAAAGGCCACTTCTGGATTCTATTCAAAAGGATCATCATCTTTTCCTTTCAGTGTTTCATATAGAGGCCCAGCTAGTAGACTGTAGTTAGGGATCCAGAAGCAGCAAACCCTGGCCTCCCCAGGAACCCCTAAGCTGTCTTCTAGTTTTAGAAAGGGGTAAGGCTGAAAATGGTTTCTTCCCTTTCCTGGGATGGGCTTCTCTGACCTTCTGTGAGAATGAAGCCCAGGCAGATCACCGCAGTCTGTGATATTTGAGCTTTTTCTTGGACAACTTCTATCCTTTATTGGCTTGGTAGTTCAGAGGCCTCCTTAGTAGGGCTGGCGATCAGAATGTCGTCTGCGTACTGAAGGAGGGTTTCCTTTTCCAGAGGTAGAACTTTTAGGTCTTTAGCTAAGCTTTCCCCAAAGATGGTGTGGGAATTTTTGCACCCTTGGGGCAAGACGGCCCGGAAGTATTGTTTTAGTTGTATGTTGAGTCCTGCCACTCACAAGCCAAAATTTCTTGTGACTCTGGGACTAATGGAATACAAAAGAAGGCATCATTGAAGACTAATACAGAATACCATGTCCTGGTGGTTGGTAGAATGACCAGCAGGGTGTAGGAATTAGGAGCAGCTGGAGGTATATCCTCGGTGGCTTCACTGACTGTCCTGACATCCTTTACCAGGTCCCCAGCAGCCCATGGGGCTCTCGTGGTCAGACCAATCCCAGAATATGGAGCTCACCTGGGCAGGTACCCCACCCCCACCCCAGCCCATGGGGCTCTCGTGGTCAGGCCCCTCCCAGGATACAGAGCTACCCTTGTAGGTACCGTGGCAGGGCTGGGCACACAGGAACCGTGCACACAGCCCTCATTGCAGAGCACCCCCAGCTCACCTGTCGCTCAGAGCTGACACAGAGCACCTCAGAGCAGGACTTGAACTAACAAACAGCAGCTGTGACAGGTCTGTGACCCTGGGCATCACTCTGTACGGCCTCCCTCCACCTGGTCTTCCAGAGACTTCCACTGCACCCGGGGCACCAGGCCTCTGTCTCCAACCACCACCCACCCCTCCTCTCCCTGACTCCTGGGTTCCTCTCATTAGGAGAGGATTTTCTTGAAGTTGTCTCCCACTCATGGGCCAGATAAAATGATTAGAAAACAAGCCAAAGCTGCAGCCCCTTGTCTATCCTGACTCTCAGGAGCCCACACCTGTTCCTTGGACCTGGCCGGTTCAGCAAGTTCCATTTTCTGCAACTGTGAGCCCCTGAGGGGTGATGATTGGCTGACCTGGGCAGCCTTACCGTGCCGGCCAGCCCTCCCCAGGTGTGCCTGGGTTGAGATCAATATAAATACCACTCCAGGCAGCAAGAGCCCCTGCAGCCGTGCCTGACGCCATTTTCTCTGCCCTGTCAGCAGTCTCGGGGCTGGGCTGGTGGGAGGGAGTGAGAGGCCACGGCTTTGTGGGTGGCCCAGTATGAGTGGGGCTCTGCTGGACTTTCTGCAGCAGTTGCCAGGCTGCCACCTGCTAAAGAAGAGGATGTGTCACCCATACCAGCTGCTGGAATTTCTCCCTGGGCAGAGGTGAGGAAGGAAAAAAGCAGTGGGGGCAGGGACAGGACGGGTATCTCAGGCAGGGAAATGGAAATCTTCCAGAAGAGCACCCAGGGCCAGGACCATCCTGGCTGGCCTGCAGGCACCAAGTCGGCCGGCATGCTGTCACTCGTGTGGCTCTATGGCCCTTCCTCTAGGCTTTCAAGTCCTTGTATATATTCAGGTGTTTTACCTGGGACGGGTGGGAATAGTTCAGCAGCAACTGGCCTGGGGCTCAGCTCACGTTTACTCACAGATGCCTCGGCACGGTGCCCCAGCTTTGCAATGAGGACGCTTGTTGCGTGGGGGCTGCTGGCTGAATGGGAGACGATTCCCCACCACTGACCAACTTCAGAATTGTTTACAACTGGAGCAAGTGCCCTGATACGGTTTTCCTCTGTGTAACTGGTGGGTTCTGTGTTTTTTTCTCTTTTTCGTTTTTGGTTCAAGGTAGATTTTATTCCTCTTTTTTGTATTTACAGATATAAGCATGGAAATAATTTATTCATATAAATACATGTATGTGCAGGGAATAATTGTTTTTTCTGTTTTATTTTTTAAATTTTATTTCTTTTTAATTTTGAATTTTATTTTATATTTTTATACAGCAGGTTCTTATTGGTTATCTATTTTATACATATAAATGTATACATGCCAATCCCAGTCTCTCAACTCCTCCCACCACCACCCCCCCAAGAGCTTTCCCCCCTTGTTGTCCATACGTTTGTTGTCTACATCTGTTGCTCTATTTATGCCTTGCAAAATGGTTAATCTGTACAGTTTTTCTAGGTTCCACATATATGCATGAATATACAAGATTTGTTTTCCTCTTTCTGACTTACTTCACTCTGTATGACAGTCTCTAGATCCATCGACGTCTCTACAAATGACCCAATTTCATTCCTTTTCATGGCTTAGTAATATTCCATTTTACATATGTACCACAGCTTTATGCATTCGTCTGTCTGTGGGCATTTAGGTTGCTTTCATTACCTCGATATTGTAAAGAGTGAGGCAATGAACATTGCGGTGAATGTCTCTTTCTGATTTATGGTTTTGTCTGGGTATATGTCCAGAACTGGGATTGCTGTATCATATGGTAATTCTACTGTTAGTTTCTTAAGAAACTCCATATTGTTCTCCATAGTGACTGTATCAATTTATATTCCCAACAATAGTGGAAGAGGGTTCCTTTTCTCCACACCCTTTCCAGCATTTTTTGTTTGTAGATTTTCTGATGATGTGCATTCAATCAGATGTGAGGTGATACCTCATTGTTGAGTCCATTTTGTTGAGCAAGGGGTAGGTCTTGGCTATTACATATGTGGCTTATGGAACGGTATCTGTGCTAATTTCAAACTCTGGTTTTATGCAGCACCCCAACTCACCTTCCCCCTTAAGCAAGCATAAGTTGGTTTTCTAAACATGAGACCCTGTTCTATTTGGTAATTCAGTTCATGTGTAGCCAAGTTCTCATTCCATGTATTAGTGATACCTTATGATGTTTCTTTTTCTGTGTGACTTTTTTCATTTAGAATCACCGTGCCTCAATCCACTCATTATGCTGGTACAGGCCTGGTGACATAGTTTTCATTGCTGAGAGGTATTCTGTTGTACGTAAGTACCGCAACTTCTTTATGCATTATTTGCTCTCTGGCATATTTAACTTGTGCTGCAGAAGAGGTTCCTGTAAACAGAGCCGTCCCAAATTTTGGGGTGGCTGTGTCTTTTTGATTTTAATTTCCCTAAGCTATAGGACCATAAGTGGAAGTGCCCTAGGCTCTGTTGCTTTGTTTTTTAGATGTTTCAGGAAACACCATACACATCTCCCCAGTGTCTGTTGGCAATTTACATCCCGCCCATCAGCATAACAAGGCTCCCAGTTCTCCATGGCCTGTCCTGCCTTTCTGGATTTTACACTTTTTTCAGATGGCCCTTTTGACTGGGGGGAAGTGAGACTTCATTGTAGTGCAGATTTCCTTTTCAAGCTTGCTTGGTTGGCCAAAAAGGGCGTATGCGTTTTTTCCTGAATATATTCAGGAAAAAACGCATACGCCCTTTTTGGCCAAGTGCATCATTGTGGACGTTCTGCCTCTTTTCCCATGCTTTCAATGCAATTCCAGTCTACCTCTGAAATCGGTTTCCTGCAATTCTGCCCCGCTTTCAAGTCCTCTTGGCAGCCTTACTTCAGTATATTTTTGGACGATAGCTGTCATTTATAACTCTGCAGGTTTGTGAATTACAGTGCCCCTGAGCTCCTTTCTTAAACTCGCTTTCTTGTGAGCTGGCCGCAACACCGCAGGATTGCTTCAGGCCCTTATATGGTTCTGGCACGGCACGCTGAGCCTTTGGTTAATTCCTCTTCCTGGTGGGAAATGAGAGTTAAATTTGCCCGTCCAGACACCTCCAGCTACTCTCATTGGTTCTCCCTATTCCTGTTCATCTTCCGCAGAAATTGCAAACTGGGCCAAACAGGAGGTTAAAGGCACTGACTCTCCAAGTCGGGAGAGTGTTAGTAAAGCGTCTGGAATGTTGCACCCGAGTACCAGGGGACGAGAAATGAGACATATTGGAACACGTCTCCCGATCACACAGTTGATCATACTCTGGGTTCCACATGCATGTTTTAGCTGAAGGAAGAATCCCTTAAACCTGGAGAGTTGAGACCCGTGGAATGGGTACCATGCAATATGACTTCAAAGGGTCTTCATTTGCTCACCGAACCTCTCCAATCCTATCACTGCTGCGTTTATGCCCCTGTACACATGCTTGATTCTCTTTCGGAGACATAGCAATCCATAGGTTTTAAGATACTTACTAGTCAGGTACATTCTTTGGCGTTTAATATGCGGTGTTGAGTCCATTTCGTTGAGCAAGGAGTAGCTCTTGTCTATTCCATATTTGGCTTAAGGAACTTTATCTGTGCTCATTTCAATCTCTGGTTTTATGCAGCACCCCAACTCACCTTTACCCTTAAGCAAGCATAAGTTGGTTTTCTAAATTTGAGACCCTGTTCTGTTCTGTAATTCAGTTCCTGTGTAGCCAAGTTTCCATTCCGTGTATTAGTGATATCTTATGATGTTTCTTTTTCTGTGTGACTTATTTCAGTTAGAATCATCATACCTGAATCCACTCATTGTGCTGCTAAGCGCCTGATGACATAGATTTCATTGCTGAGTGTTATTGCTTTGTAAGTAAATACCACAGCTTCTTTATCCATTTTTCATTTTCTGCGATGTTGAACTTGTATTGTAAACGAGGTTCTTGTAAATAGAGTCGTCCCAAACTTTGGGGTGGCTGTGTCTTTTTGATTTTAATTTCCCTAAGCTATAGGACCATAAGTGGAAGTGCCCTAGGCTCTGTTGCTTTGTTTTTTAGATGTTTCAGGAAACACCATACACTTCTCCCAAGTGTCTGTTGGCAACTTACATCCCACCCATCAGCATAACAAGGCTCCCAGTTCTCCATGGCCTGTCCTGCCTTTCTGGATTTTACACTTTTTTCAGATGGCCCTTTTGACCGGGGGGAAGTGAGACTTCATTGTAGTGCAGATTTCCTTTGCAAGCTTGCTTGGTTGGCCAAAAAGGGCGTATGCGTTTTTTCCTGAATATATTCAGGAAAAAACGCATACGCCCTTTTTGGCCAAGTGCATCATTGTGGACGTTCTGCCTCTTTTCCTATGCTTTCAATGCAATTCCAGTCTACCTCCTGAAATCGGTTTCCTGCAATTCTGCCCCGCTTTCAAGTCCTCTTGGCAGCCTTACTTCAGTCTATTTTTGGACGATAGCTGTCATTTATAACTCTGCAGGTTTGTGAGTTACAGTGCCCCTGAGCTCCTTTCTTCAACTCGCTTTCTTGTGAGCTGGCCGCAACACCGCAGGATGGCTTCAGGCCCTAATCTGGTTCCGGCACGGCATGCTGAGCCTTTGGTTAATTCCTCTTCCTGGTGGGAAATGAGAGTTAAATTTTACCGTCCAGATACCTCCAGCTAGTCTCTCATTGGTTCTCGCTATTCCTGTTCATCTTCCGCAGAAATTGCAAACTGGGCCAAACAGGAGGTTAAAGGGACTGACTCTCCAAGTGGGAGAGTGTTAGTAAGTGTCTGGAATGTTGCACCCGAGTACCAGGGTACGAAAACTGAGACATATTTGAACACGTCTCCCGATCACATGGTTGATCATACTCTAGGTTCCACATGCATGTTTTAGCTGAAGGAAGAATACCTTAAACCTGGGTAGTTGAAACCCGTGGAATGGGTACCATGCAATATGACTTCAAAGGGTCTTCATTTGCTCACCGAACCTCTCCAATCCTATCACTGCTGCGTTTATGCCCCTGTACACATGCTTGATTCTCTTTTGGAGACATAGCAATCCATAGGTTTTAAGATACTTACTAGTCAGGTACATTCTTAGGCGTTTAATATGCGATGTTGAGTGCATTTCGTTGAGCAAGGAGTAGCTCTTGTCTATTCCATATTTGACTTAAGGAACTTTATCTGTGCTCATTTCAATCTCTGGTTTTATGCAGCACCCCAACTCACCTTTACCCTTAAGCAAGCATAAGTTGGTTTTCTAAATTTGAGACCCTGTTCTGTTCTGTAATTCATTTCCTGTGTAGCCAAGTTTACATTCCGTGTATTACTGATATCTTATGATGTTTCTTTTTCTGTGTGACTTACTTCAGTTAGAATCATCATACCTGAATCCACTCATTGTGCTGCTAAGGGCCTGATGACACAGATTTCATTGCTGAGTGATATTGCTTTGTAAGTAAATACCACAACTTCTTTATCCATTTTTGACATTCTGCGATGTTGAACTTGTACTGTAAACGAGGTTCTTGTAAACAGAGCCGTTCCAAACTTTGGGGTGGCTGTGTCTTTTTGATTTTAATTTCCCTAAGCTATAGGACCATAAGTGGAAGTGCCCTAGGTTCTGTTGCTTTGTTTTTTAGATGTTTCAGGAAACACCATACACTTCTCCCGAGTGGTTGTTGGCAATTTACATCCCGCCCATCAGCATAACAAGGCTCCCAGTTCTCCATGGCCTGTCCTGCCTTTCTGGATTTTACACTTTTTTCAGATGGCCCTTTTGACCGGGGGGAAGTGAGACTTCATTGTAGTGCAGATTTCCTTTGCAAGCTTGCTTGGTTGGCCAAAAAGGGCGTATGCGTTTTTTCCTGAATATATTCAGGAAAAAACGCATACGCCCTTTTTGGCCAAGTGCATCATTGTGGACGTTCTGCCTCTTTTCCTATGCTTTCAATGCAATTCCAGTCTACCTCCTGAAATCGGTTTCCTGCAATTCTGCCCCGCTTTCAAGTCCTCTTGGCAGCCTTACTTCAGTCTATTTTTGGACGATAGCTGTCATTTATAACTCTGCAGGTTTGTGAATTACAGTGCCCCTGAGCTCCTTTCTTCAACTCGCTTTCTTTTGAGCTGGCCGCAACACCGCAGGATGGCTTCAGGCCCTAATCTGGTTCCGGTACGGCACGCTGAGCCTTTGGTTATTTCCTCTTCCTGGTGGGAAATGAGAGTTAAATTTGCCCGTCCAGACACCTCCAGCTAGCCTCTCATTGGTTCTCGCTATTCCTGTTCATCTTCCGCAGAAATTGCAAACCGGGCCAAACAGGAGGTTAAAGGCGCTGACTCTCCAAGTGGGGAGAGTGTTAGTAAAGCGTCTGGAATGTTGCACCCGAGTACCAGGGTACGAAAACTGAGACATATTTGAACACGTCTCCCATTCACATGGTTGATCATACTTGGGTTCCACATGCATGTTTTAGCTGAAGGAAGAATACCTTAAAACTGGAGAGTTGAGACCCGTGTAATGGGTACCATGCAATATGACTTCAAAGGGTCTTCATTTGCTCACCGAACCTCTCCAATCCTATCACTGCTGCGTTTATGCCCCTGTACACATGCTTGATTCTCTTTCGGAGACATAGCAATCTATACGTTTTACGATACTTACTAGTCAGGTACATTCTTAGGCGTTTAATATGCGGTGTTGAGTCCCTTTCGTTGAGCAAGGAGTAGCTCTTGTCTATTCCATATTTGACTTAAGGAACTTTATCTGTGCTCATTTCAATCTCTGGTTTTATGCAGCACCCCAACTCACCTTTACCCTTAAGCAAGCATAAGTTGGTTTTCTAAATTTGAGTCCCTGTTCTGTTCTGTAATTCAGTTCCTGTGTAGCCAAGTTTACATTCCGTGTATTACTGATATCTTATGATGTTTCTTTTTCTGTGTGACTTACTTCAGTTAGAATCATCATACCTGAATCCACTCATTGTGATGCTAAGGGCCTGATGACATAGATTTCATTGCTGAGTGATATTGCTTTGTAAGTAAATACCACAACTTCTTTATCCATTTTTCACTTTCTGCGATGTTGAACTTGTACTGTAAACGAGGTTCTTGTAAACAGAGGCGTCCCAAACTTTGGGGTGGCTGTGTCGTTTTGATTTTAATTTCCCTAAGCTATAGGACCATAAGTGGCAGTGCCCTAGGCTCTGCTGCTTTGTTTTTTAGATGTTTCAGGAAACACCATACACTTCTCCAGAGTGTCTGTTGGCAATTTACATCCCGCCCATCAGCATAACAAGGCTCCCAGTTCTCCATGGCCTGTCCTGCCTTTCTGGATTTTACACTTTTTTCAGATGGCCCTTTTGACCAGGGGGAAGTGAGACTTCATTGCAGTGCAGATTTCCTTTGCAAGCTTGCTTGGTTGGCCAAAAAGGGCGTATGCGTTTTTTCCTGAATATATTCAGGAAAAAACGCATACGCCCTTTTTGGCCAAGTGCATCATTGTGGACGTTCTGCCTCTTTTCCTATGCTTTCAATGCAATTTCAGTCTACCTCCTGAAATCGGTTTCCTGCAATTCTGCCCCGCTTTCAAGTCCTCTTGGCAGCCTTACTTCAGTCTATTTTTGGACGATAGCTGTCATTTATAACTCTGCAGGTTTGTGAATTACAGTGCCCCTGAGCTCCTTTCTTCAACTTGCTTTCTTGTGACCTGGCCGCAACACCGCAGGGTGGCTTCAGGCCCTAATCTGGTTCCGGCACGGCACACTGAGCCTTTGGTTATTTCCTCCTCCTGGTGGGAAATGAGAGTTAAATTTGCCCGTCCAGACACCTCCAGCTAGCCTCTCATTGGTTCTCGCTATTCCTGTTCATCTTCCGCAGAAATTGCAAACTGGGCCAAACAGGAGGTTAAAGGCGCTGACTCTCCAAGTGGGGAGAGTGTTAGTAAAGCGTCTGGAATGTTGCACCCGAGTACCAGGGGAGGAAAACTGAGACATATTTGAACACGTCTCCCGATCACATGGTTGATCATACTCTGGGTTCCACATGCATGTTTTAGCTGAAGGAAGAATACCTAAAACCTGGGTAGTTGAAACCCGTGGAATGGGTACCATGCAATATGACTTCAAAGGGTCTTCATTTGCTCACCGAACCTCTCCAATCCTATCACTGCTGCGTTTATGCCCCTGTACACATGCTTGATTCTCTTTCGGAGACATAGCAATCTATAGGTTTTAAGATACTTACTAGTCAGGTACATTCTTAGGCGTTTAATATGCGGTGTTGAGTCCATTTCGTTGAGCAAGGAGTAGCTCTTGTCTATTCCATATTTGACTTAAGGAACTTTATCTGTGCTCATTTCAATCTCTGGTTTTATGCAGCACCCCAACTCACCTTTACCCTTAAGCAAGCATAAGTTTGTTTTCTAAATTTGAGACCCTGTTCTGTTCTGTAATTCAGTTCCTGTGTAGCCAAGTTTACATTCCGTGTATTACTGATATCTTATGATGTTTCTTTTTCTGTGTGACTTATTTCAGTTAGAATCATCATACCTGAATCCACTCATTGTGCTGCTAAGGGCCTGATGACACAGATTTCATTGCTGAGTGATATTGCTTTGTAAGTAAATACCACAACTTCTTTATCCATTTTTCACTTTCTGCGATGTTGAACTTGTACTGTAAACGAGGTTCTTGTAAACAGAGCCGTTCCAAACTTTGGGGTGGCTGTGTCTTTTTGATTTTAATTTCCCTAAGCTATAGGACCATAAGTGGAAGTGCCCTAGGTTCTGTTGCTTTGTTTTTTAGATGTTTCAGGAAACACCATACACTTCTCCGGAGTGGTTGTTGGCAATTTACATCCCGCCCATCAGCATAACAAGGCTCCCAGTTCTCCATGGCCTGTCCTGCCTTTCTGGATTTTACACTTTTTTCAGATGGCCCTTTTGACCGGGGGGAAGTGAGACTTCATTGCAGTGCAGATTTCCTTTGCAAGCTTGCTTGGTTGGCCAAAAAGTGCGTATGCGTTTTTTCCTGAATATATTCAGGAAAAAACGCATACGCCCTTTTTGGCCAAGTGCATCATTGTGGACGTTCTGCCTCTTTTCCTATGCTTTCAATGCAATTCCAGTCTACCTCCTGAAATCGGTTTCCTGCAATTCTGCCCCGCTTTCAAGTCCTCTTGGCAGCCTTACTTCAGTCTATTTTTGGACGATAGCTGTCATTTATAGCTCTGCAGGTTTGTGAATTTCAGTGCCCCTGAGCTCCTTTCTTCAACTCGCTTTCTTGTGAGCTGGCCGCAACACCGCAGGATGGCTTCAGGCCCTAATCTGGTTCCGGTACGGCACGCTGAGCCTTTGGTTAATTCCTCTTCCTGGTGGGAAATGAGAGTTAAATTTGCCCGTCCAGACACCTCCAGCTAGTCTCTCATTGGTTCTCGCTATTCCTGTTCATCTTCCGCAGAAATAGCAAACTGGGCCAAACAGGAGGTTAAAGGGACTGACTCTCCAAGTGGCGAGAGTGTTAGTAAAGCGTCTGGAATGTTGCACCCGAGTACCAGGGGAGGAAAACTGAGACATATTTGAACACGTCTCCCGATCACATGGTTGATCATACTCTAGGTTCCACATGCATGTTTTAGCTGAAGGAAGAATACCTTAAACCTGGGTAGTTGAAACTCATGGAATGGGTACCATGCAATATGACTTCAAAGGGTCTTCATTTGTTCACCGAACCTCTCCAATCCTATCACTGCTGCGTTTATGCCCCTGTACACATGCTTGATTCTCTTTCGGAGACATAGCAATCTATAGGTTTTAAGATACTTACTAGTCAGGTACATTCTTAGGCGTTTAATATGCGGTGTTGAGTCCATTTCGTTGAGCAAGGAGTAGCTCTTGTCTATTCCATATTTGGCTTAAGGAACTTTATCTGTGCTCATTTCAATCTCTGGTTTTATGCAGCACCCCAACTCACCTTTCCCCTTAAGCAAGCATAAGTTGGTTTTCTAAATTTGAGACCCTGTTCTGTTCTGTAATTCAGTTCCTGTGTAGCCAAGTTTACATTCCGTGTATTACTGATATCTTATGATGTTTCTTTTTCTGTGTGACTTATTTCAGTTAGAATCATCATACCTGAATCCACTCATTGTGCTGCTAAGGGCCTGATGACACAGATTTCATTGCTGAGTGATATTGCTTTGTAAGTAAATACCACAACTTCTTTATCCATTTTTCACTTTCTGCGATGTTGAACTTGTACTGTAAACGAGGTTCTTGTAAACAGAGCCGTTCCAAACTTTGGGGTGGCTGTGTCTTTTTGATTTTAATTTCCCTAAGCTATAGGACCATAAGTGGAAGTGCCCTAGGTTCTGTTGCTTTGTTTTTTAGATGTTTCAGGAAACACCATACACTTCTCCCGAGTGGTTGTTGGCAATTTACATCCCGCCCCTCAGCATAACAAGACTCCCAGTTCTCAATGGCCTGTTGCCTTTCTGGATTTTACACTTTTTTCAGATGGCCCTTTTGACCAGGCGGAAGTGAGACTTCATTGTAGTGCAGATTTCCTTTGCAAGCTTGCTTGGTTGGCCAAAAAGGGCGTATGCGTTTTTTCCTGAATATATTCAGGAAAAAACGCATACGCCCTTTTTGGCCAAGTGCATCATTGTGGACGTTCTGCCTCTTTTCCTATGCTTTCAATGCAATTCCAGTCTACCTCCTGAAATCGGTTTCCTGCAATTCTGCCCCGCTTTCAAGTCCTCTTGGCAGCCTTACTTCAGTCTATTTTTGGACGATAGCTGTCATTTATAACTCTGCAGGTTTGTGAATTACAGTGCCCCTGAGCTCCTTTCTTCAACTTGCTTTCTTGTGACCTGGCCGCAACACCGCAGGATGGCTTCAGGCCCTAATCTGGTTCCGGCCCGGCATGCTGAGCCTTTGGTTAATTCCACTTCCTGGCGGGAAATGAGAGTTAAATTTGCCCGTCCAGACACCTCCAGCTAGCCTCTCATTGTTTCTCGCTATTCCTGTTCATCTTCCGCAGAAATTGCAAACTGGGCCAAACAGGAGGTTAAAGGGACTGACTCTCCAAGTCGGGAGAGTGTTAGTAAAGCGTCTGGAATGTTGCACCCGAGTACCAGGGGAGGAAAACTGAGACATATTTGAACACGTCTCCCGTTCACACAGTTGATCATACTCTGGGTTCCACATGCATGTTTTAGCTGAAGGAAGAATACCTTAAACCTGGAGAGTTGAGACCCGTGTAATGGGTACCATGCAATATGACTTCAAAGGGTCTTCATTTGATCACCGAACCTCTCCAATCCTATCACTGCTGCGTTTATGCCCCTGTACACATGCTTGATTCTCTTTCGGAGACATAGCAATCCATAGGTTTTAAGATACTTATTAGTCAGGTACATTCTTAGGGGTTTAATATGGGGTTTTGTGTCCATTTCGTTGAGCAAGGAGTAGCTCTTGTCTATTCCATATTTGGCTTAAGGAACTTTATCTGTGCTCATTTCAATCTCTGGTTTTATGCAGCACCCCAACTCACCTTTCCCCTTAAGCAAGCATAAGTTGGTTTTCTAAATTTGAGACCCTGTTCTGTTCTGTAATTCAGTTCCTGTGTAGCCAAGTTTACATTCCGTGTATTACTGATATCTTATGATGTTTCTTTTTCTGTGTGACTTACTTCAGTTAGAATCATCATACCTGAATCCACTCATTGTGCTGCTAAGGGCCTGATGACACAGATTTCATTGCTGAGTGATATTGCTTTGTAAGTAAATACCACAACTTCTTTATCCATTTTTCACTTTCTGCGATGTTGAACTTGTACTGTAAACGAGGTTCTTGTAAACAGAGCCGTTCCAAACTTTGGGGTGGCTGTGTCTTTTTGATTTTAATTTCCCTAAGCTATAGGACCATAAGTGGAAGTGCCCTAGGTTCTGTTGCTTTGTTTTTTAGATGTTTCAGGAAACACCATACACTTCTCCCGAGTGGTTGTTGGCAATTTACATCCCGCCCATCTGCATAACAAGGCTCCCAGTTCTCCATGGCCTGTCCTGCCTTTCTGGATTTTACACTTTTTTCAGATGGCCCTTTTGACCGGGGGGAAGTGAGACTTCATTGTAGTGCAGATTTCCTTTGCAAGCTTGCTTGGTTGGCCAAAAAGGGCGTATGCGTTTTTTCCTGAATATATTCAGGAAAAAACGCATACGCCCTTTTTGGCCAAGTGCATCATTGTGGACGTTCTGCCTCTTTTCCTATGCTTTCAATGCAATTCCAGTCTACCTCCTGAAATCGGTTTCCTGCAATTCTGCCCCGCTTTCAAGTCCTCTTGGCAGCCTTACTTCAGTCTATTTTTGGACAATAGCTGTCATTTATAACTCTGCAGGTTTGTGAATTGCAGTGCCCCTGAGCTCCTTTCTTCAACTCGCTTTCTTTTGAGCTGGCAACAACACCGCAGGATGGCTTCAGGCCCTAATCTGGTTCCGGTACAGCACGCTGAGCCTTTGGTTATTTCCTCTTCCTGGTGGGAAATGAGAGTTAAATTTGCCCGTCCAGACACCTCCAGCTAGCCTCTCATTGGTTCTCGCTATTCCTGTTCATCTTCCGCAGAAATTGCAACCTGGGCCAAACAGGAGGTTAAAGGCGCTGACTCTCCAAGTGGGGAGAGTGTTAGTAAAGCGTCTGGAATGTTGCACCCGAGTACCAGGGGAGGAAAACTGAGACATATTTGAACACGTCTCCCGTTCACATGGTTGATCATACTTGGGTTCCACATGCATGTTTTAGCTGAAGGAAGAATACCTTAAACCTGGAGAGTTGAGACCCGTGTAATGGGTACCATGCAATATGACTTCAAAGGGTCTTCATTTGCTCACCGAACCTCTCCAATCCTATCACTGCTGCGTTTATGCCCCTGTACACATGCTTGATTCTCTTTTGGAGACATAGCAATCCATAGGTTTTACGATACTTACTAGTCAGGTACATTCTTAGGCGTTTAATATGCGGTGTTGAGTCCATTTTGTTGAGCAAGGAGTAGCTCTTGTCTATTCCATATTTGACTTAAGGAACTTTATCTGTGCTCATTTCAATCTCTGGTTTTATGCAGCACCCCAACTCACCTTTACCCTTAAGCAAGCATAAGTTGGTTTTCTAAATTTGAGACCCTGTTCTGTTCTGTAATTCAGTTCCTGTGTAGCCAAGTTTACATTCCGTGTATTACTGATATCTTATGATGTTTCTTTTTCTGTGTGACTTATTTCAGTTAGAATCATCATACCTGAATCCACTCATTGTGCTGCTAAGGGCCTGATGACATAGATTTCATTGCTGAGTGATATTGCTTTGTAAGTGAATACCACAACTTCTTTATCCATTTTTCACTTTCTGCGATGTTGAACTTGTACTGTAAACGAGGTTCTTGTAAACAGAGCCGTTCCAAACTTTGGGGTGGCTGTGTCTTTTTGATTTTAATTTCCCTAAGCTATAGGACCATAAGTGGAAGTGCCCTAGGCTCTGTTGCTTTGTTTTTTAGATGTTTCAGGAAACACCATACACTTCTCCCAAGTGTCTGTTGGCAATTTACATCCCGCCCATCAGCATAACAAGGCTCCCAGTTCTCAATGGCCTGTTGCCTTTCTGGATTTTACACTTTTTTCAGATGGCCCTTTTGACCAGAGGGAAGTGAGACTTCATTGTAGTGCAGATTTCCTTTGCAAGCTTGCTTGGTTGGCCAAAAAGGGCGTATGCGTTTTTTCCTGAATATATTCAGGAAAAAA
>NW_027193099.1:0-77439 GCF_949987515.2 Delphinus delphis
GAAGAATAAGACAAACTGGCTAGTAACCCCAGGGCCTGAGTAAAAACATAATGGTGGGGCGGAGTCAAGATAGTGGAGTAGGAGGATGCAGAGTTCGTGTCTCCTCACAACTAGGGCATCTACCAGGTGCTGGTTGGGGACTTCGGACACCTAAGGGAGCGGGAGGAACCTCCACATGAGCGGGTAGGACATTGGGGGAATGGGGGAGGAGAAATGGAGGCAGGATGGGACCAGTGCCCTTGAGGGGTGGCTAGGGGGAGGGGAGGGTCCTATGCCCAGAGGGGCCCATTCACAGTGGGGGTTCTGTGGGAATGGGGAGAGACCTTTGGAGGATCGGGGAATTGCAGGGGAATGTGGCCAGCATTTCCCCCACTCACTTGGGCCCCAGCGAGCCTGCTGGGGTCCTGGGCCTGAACCTCTGCTCTCCTGGGTCCCCTCCAGCTGCACTAAGCCCCACACACTCCCAAGGCCTTTTCTGGCTTTTTTTTCTGTTGTGGTTCTGTTTTGCCTTGTTGTTGTTTCATTTATATTTATATTTTTCTAATATATTTTTATTCTAATTTTATTTTTAAAATTTTTTATTCTTTGTTCTTGTTCTGCTCCTTTTTGTTTGTTGCCTTTTTTTCTTTTTTTGCCACACCACATGGTTTGTGGGATCTTGGTTCCCAGGCCAGAGGTTAGGCCTGAGCTCCTGTGGCGGGAGTGCCAAGTCCAAACCTCTGGACTAACACAGAACCTCAGATCCCAGGGAGTATTAAGTGGTGTGAGGTCTCCCAGAGGTCCTCATCTCAGCACCAAGACCCAGCTCTACCCAACTGCCTGCAAACTCCAGTGCTGGATGCCTTAGGCCAAACAACCAGTAGGACAAGAACACAGCCTCACCCATCAAAAAACAAATGAGATGACAAAATAATATGTTACAGATGAAAGAGTAAGTTAAAAACCTACAAGACCAAATAAATGAAGAGGAAATAGTCAATCGACCTGAAAAAGAATTCACAAAATCTCGAATGAAAGGAACACAGGGATAACACTGAAGAAAATCATCAAAACAACAAGGGAAAAATTTATAAAGAAGAAAAGAAGAGAGAAAAACTGCACCCCCCACACACACACATAACAGAACACAAGTAATTAAATGGCAGTAAATACATACCTATAAATAATCACTTTAAATATCAATGAACTAGATGTTCCAATCAAAGACTGATTAGATAAAAATATGAGACCCATTTATATGCTGCCTAAAAGAGACTTACTTCAGAGCTAAAGACACACACAGCCTGAAAGTGGGGGGTGGAAAAAGATATTCAATGCAAATTGAAACAAAAAGAGAGCTGGGGTATCAATATTCATGTCAGACAAAGCAGACTTTAAAGCAAAGTCTCTAACAAAAGACAAAGAAAGACATTATATAATGATGAATGGATCAATAGAAGAAGATGATATAACATTCATAAACATATATTCACCTAATAAAGGAACACCTAAACATATAAAGCAAATATTAACAGACATAAAGGGAGAAATTGACAGTAATAAAATGATAGTAGTGGACTTTAACATCCCACTGACATCAATGGATAGAGCACTCAGAGAGAAAACAGTGACCTTAAATGACACATTGGACTAGTTGGATTTAATAGATATCTACAGAACATTGGATCCAAAAACAACAGAGTACACATTCTTTTCAACTGTATATGGAACATTCTCCAGGATAGATCACATGCTAGGCCACAAAACAAGTCTCTACAAATTTAAGAAGATAGAAATTATATCAAGCATCTTTTCAGGCCACAAAGGTATGAAACTAGAAATCAATTACAGGAAGAATACTGGAAAAAAACACAAAAGCATGGAGACTAAAGAACATGCTACTAGAAAACCAATGGGTAAATAAAGAAATCAAGGAGGAAATCAGAAAATACTTTGAGACAAATGAAAATAAAAGCCCAACTTTACAAAATCTATGGAACACAGAAAAAGCAGTTCTAAGAGGGAAGTTTATAGCAATACAGGCCTACCTTGGTAAATGAGAAAATTCTCAAATAAAAAACCTACATCTAATGGAATTAGAAAAAAAGAACAAACAAAGCCCAACATCAGCAGAAGGAAGGAACTATTAAAGATCAGCATGTAAATAAATTAGAGAACAACAAGAAAGAAATTATCAAAGAAACAAGAGCTGGATTTTTTTTTCAGTACACGGGCCTTTCACTACTGTGGCCTCTCCTGTTGTGGAGCACAGACTCCGGATGCACAGGCTCAGTGGCCATGGCTTATGGGCCTAGCCACTCCACAGCATGTGGGATCTTCCCGGGCCAGGGCACAAACCCATGTCCCCTGCATCAGCAGGTGGACTCTCAACCACTGCACCACCAGGGAAGCGCAAGAGCTGGATTTTTGAGAAGGGAAGCAAAATTGATAAGCCTCTAGCCAGGTTCATTAAAAAAAGAGAGAGGACCCAAATAAACAAAATTAGAAATGAAAGAGGAGAAATTTCAACCAATATCAAAGAAATACAAAGAACCATAAGAGAATACTATAAACAGTTATATGCCAACAAATTGGACAACTTAGAAGAATAGATACATTCTTAGCAACTTCCAACTTCCAGTCTTCCAGGACTGAATTAGGAAGAAATAGGTAGTCCGAATAGACTTATTACTAGTTGCTGGATTTCAATCAATAAAAACAAAAACAAAAACTCCCAACAACCAAAAGTCCAGAACCAGAAAGCTTTTCAGGGAATTCTAGCAAATATATAAAGAAGAGTTAATACCTATCTTATCACACTTTTCCAAAAACTTTAAGGGCATGAACACCCTCAAACTCATTCTATGAGCCCACAATTACCCTGACACCAAAACCAAACACAGATACCACAAAGAAGAGAAAATTACAGGCCAATAGCTCTGATGAATACAGATGCAAAACTCCTCAATAAAATGTTATCAAATAGAATTGAACAATAAATAAAAATGATCATATACCATGATCAAGTGGGATTTATCCCAGAGATGCAAGGATTCTTCAATATACACACATCAATCCATGTGATACTCCACGTTAAAAAAAAGATAAAAATCACATGATCACCTAAATAGATGTAAAAAAGCATTTGGCAAAATTCTATATCCATTCATAATAAAAACTCTCAACAAAGTTGGTTTAGAGGAAACATATCTCAACCTAATAAAGGCCATTTATGACAAACCCACAGTAAACATCATACTAAACAGTTAAAGGCTGAAAACATTTCCTCTAAGATCAGGAACAAAACAAGGATGCTCACTCTTGCCATTGTTATTTAACACAGCATTAGAAGTCCCAGCCACAGCAATCAGACAAGAAAAATAAATAAAAATCATCCAAATTTGAATGGTATAAGTAAATCTGTCACTATTTGCAGATGACATGATACTATATATAAAAAACCCTCAAGACTCCACCAAAAAGTTATTAGAACCAATACATGAATTCAGTAAAGTTGCAAGATACAAAATTATATATGGAAATCTGTTGCATTTATATACACTAATAATCCTATCAGAAAGACAAATGAAGAAAAAAATTCCATTTATTATCACATCAGAAAGAATAAAATACTGAAGAATAGATTTAAACAAGGAGTTGTACTCTGAAAACTAGAAGACACTGAAGAAATTGAAGATGACACAAATAAATGGAAATCTATACTGTGTTCATGGATGGGGAGAATCAATATTGTTAAAATATTCATACTACCCAAACAATCTATAGATTCAAAGCAATACCTATCATAATAGCAATGGCATATTTCAGAGAACATGAACAAATATTCTTAAGATTTTATGGAAGCACAAAGACTACAAGTAGCTAAAGCAATCTTGAGAAAAAAGAACAAAGCTGAAGGTATCATGCTCCTATACTTGAAAATATACTACAAACTATAGTAATCAAAAGAGTATGGTACTGGCAGCAAAATAGACACATATATCAATGGAACAAAATACAGAGCACAGAAATAAACTCACAATTACTTGGCCAATAAATATTCAACAATGTATGCAAGAATATACAGTGGGGAAAAGACAGTCCCTTCAATAAATGGTGTTTGGAAAGCTGGCCAGATATGTGCACAAGGATGGAACTGGACCACTGTCTTACCCAATATTTAGAAATAAATTCAAAATGGATTGAAGACTTCAATGTGATACCTGAAACCATAAAATTCTTAGAAGAAAACACAGGCTGTAAGTTCTTTGACATCTGTCTTAGCAATATTATTTTGGATCTGTGTCCTCAGGCAAGAGGAACAATTACAAAAATAAACAAATGGGACTACATCAAACTAGAAACCTTTTTGCACAGGGAAGGAAGGCACTAACAAAATGAAGTATCAACCTACTGATTGGTAGAAGATATTTGCAAATCATATATCTGATAAAGATTGATATCCAATATATATAAAGAACTCATACAACTCAATATAAAAAAAACCCAAAAGAACCTGAATAAAAATGGGAAGAGGACCATAATAGACATTTTTCTAAATAAGTCATACAGATGTCCAACAGTCACATGAAAATGTGCTCGACATCACTAATCATCAGAGAAATGCAAATCCAAACCACAATGAAATACTACCTCACATCTGTCAGAATAACTATTATAAAAGAGAAAAAAAAACAATTGGTGAGCACGTGGAAGAAATGGGATCCTCATGCACTGTTGGTAGTAATGTATCTTGGTGCAGCCATATGGAAAGCAGTATGGAGTTTCCTCAGAAAACTAAGAATAGAACTACAATACAGTCCAGGGAATCCACTTCTGGGTATTAAAAACAACACAGAAACTCTAAACAATAAAAGAAAATATTATCTAAAACAACAACAAAAAACACACTCTAATTTGAAAAGATATATGCATCCCTATGTTCATTGCAGCAGTATTTACAACAGCCTATATGGAAACAACCTAAATGTCCATCCACAGATGAATGGATAAAGATGATGTGATACACACACACACACACACACACACACACACACACACACACACACACAAGAATATTACTCAGCTATGAAAAAGAATGAAATAATGCCATTTGTAGCAACATGGATGGACCTAGAGATTATCATACTAAGTGAAGTTAGGCAGACAGAGAAAGACAAATATCATGTGATATAACTTATATGTAGAATCTAAAAAGCAAAACAAATGAACAAACAAAACAAAACAGAAAGAGGCTCATACATACAGAGCACAAACTGTTTGTTGCCAGAGATGTGAAGGGTGAGGGGATTAACAAAATTGGTTAAGGGGATAAAGAGGTACTGACTTCCAGCTATTAGTCATGGGGATGTAATGTAGACATAAGGAATATAGTCAATAACATTGCAGCCACGTTGTATGGTGATGGATGGTAACTTGTCTTATTGTGATGTGCATCTTATAATGTATAAAAATATGAGTTGTGTTGTACATCTGAAGCTAATATAATATTGTATGTTAATTATATCTCAATAAGAAAAAATTAGTGACGTGTGTGTGCATGTGTGTGTGGTGGACTGTTATTTAGCCACAAGAAGAAGGAAATCTTGCCATTTGTGACAATGTGGATGGATGCTAAGTGAAATAAGTCAGACAGAAAAAGACAAACACTCTATGACCTCACTTATATGTGGAAAGAAAACAAAAACAAAAAAAGAAACTAATAAAAAGAGTTCAAATGTGTGTTTACCAAATGCAGGGTTTAGGGGGAGAAGGAATTGTGTGCGAGTTGTCAAAAGGTACAAACTTCCAATTATAAGGTAAAACAGTACCAGGAATATAACATACAACATGATGACTAGTTAACACTGTTTTATAATATATATGAAAGTTGTTAATAGAGTAAATCCTAAGTGTTCTCATCACAAGGGAAAAAATTTTTATTTTTTGTAGCTATAGATCATGGAACAAACTTAATTTATTGTGTTTATCATTTCACAATATATATGTCACATCATTATGCTGCATGCCTTAAACTCATATAGTAATGTATGTAGCAAAAACGCTGTTTTTGAACATTACTTAGGTCAGCTCTTTTCTTTTTCATACCCTTCAATGAGGCCATGTAATATATTTGTAATACAGTTAGATTCATTTCATAGCTGGTATTCCATTCTGGATTCCTCCTTCATCTAGATGAAAGATTTTTAATTTTCATGAATAATCATATAACCACAAGCACAGTACCATATAGAACAGTTATACCATCTAAAATATTATCTTGTGTATTCCTTTGTAATCAGCCCTTATCTTCATCCAAAATTCATGGCAACCACTCATATGTTTTCTCTCCCTATACTTTCACCTTACACATAATGTCATAGGAATAAAATTATGCAATATGTAGGTTTTGGTGTATGACCTCTTTCATTTAGTAATCTCACAAGCCCTTAAAAGTAGAGAGATGCAGTAGAAGAAGTAGTCAGAGAGATTCAAAGCTTAAGAAGGATTCATCACCCAATTTTTGGCTTTGAAGATTTAGAGGGTCATGAGCCAAAGAAAGTGCCTAGTCTCTAGAAGCTAAGAGTGATCCCAGGCCAACAGTCAGTAGTTAAATGGGAACTTCAGTCATCTTGCAGTCAACTTGCTGAATAAAATGAATTTTGCCACAACCAAAATGAGCCTGGAATTGAATTCATCCTATAGCCCCCAAATAAGAGCTCAGACTGTCAAACATATTTATTTCATACTTGTGAGATCCTAAGCAGAGAACCTACTTGAGACCACCTGGCTGTTTCACTTCCAGGAATGTCATAAAAGGTGGTTTTCTTTTGTGTTCTCTCTCCCTCTCCCAACATGGCGGCCTCAGCAAAAAAGAAGAATAAGAAGGGGAAGACTATCTCCCTAACAGACTTCCTGGCTGAGGATGGAGGGACTGGTGGAGGAAGCACCTATGTCTCCAAACCAGTCAGCTGGGCTGATGAAATAGATGACCTAGAAGGAGATGTTTCAACCACTTGGCATAGTAATGATGATGACATGTATAGGGCACCTCCAATTGACTGTTCCATCCTGCCCACTGCTCCACAGGCTGCTCAGGAACCCAATATCGACCAGAGCCGTCTTCCCAAATCACCACCCTACACTGCTTTTCTAGGGAACCTGCCCTATGATGTGACAGAAGACTCCATTAAGGAATTCTTTAAAGGATTAAATATCAGTGCAGTGCGTTTACCACGTGAACCCAGCAATCCTGAGAGGTTGAAAGGTTTTGGTTATGCTGAGTTTGAGGACCTGGATTCCTTGTTCAGTGACCTGAGCCTCAATGAAGAGTCTCTAGGTAACAGGAGAATTAGAGTGGACGTTGCTGATCAAGCACAGGATAAAGACAGGGATGATCGTTCTTTTGGCCGAGATAGAAATCGGGATTCTGACAAAACAGATACAGACTGGAGGGCCCATCCTGTTACAGACAGCTTTGATGACTACCCACCTAGAAGAGGTGATGATAGCTTTGGAGACAAGTATCCAGATCATTATGATTCAGACCGATATCGTGATGGGTATCAGGACAGTTACCGTGATGGCCCATGCCGGGACATGGATCTCTACGGGGGCCGAGATCGCTATGATGACCGAGGCAGCAGAGACTATGATAGAGGCTACGATTCCAGGATAGGCAGTGGCAGAAGAGCATTTGGTAGTGGGTACCATAGGGAGGACGACTACAGAGGAGGCGGGGACCACTATGAAGACAGATATGACAGACGAGATGACCGGTCATGGAGCTCCAGAGACGATTACTCTCGGGATGATTATAGGCCTGATGATAGAAGTCCCCGCCAAAGACCCAAACTGAACCTAAAGCCTCGGAGTACTCCTGAGGAAAATGATTCTGCTGCTAGCACGTCCCAGTCCAGTCGAGCAGCCTCTATCTTTGGAGGGGCAAAGCCTGTTGACACAGCTGCTAGAGAACGAGAAGTATAAGAGTGGCTACAGAAGGAACCGGAGAAACTGCAGAGTCAGCTGGATGAGCCAAAACTAGAACGATGGCCTCGGGAGAAACACCCAAGCTGGTGAAGTGAAGAAACTCAGGAACGGGAACGATCGAGGACAGGAAGTGAGTCATCACAAATGGGGACCTCAGCCACATCTAGCAGAAATGCACGAAGGAGAGAGAGTGAGAAGTCTCTAGAAAATGAAACACCCAATAAAGAAGAAGACTGTCAGTCTCCAACTTCTAAGCCTCCCAAACCTGAACAGCCTCTAAAGGTAATGCCAGCCCCTCCACCAAAGGAGAATGCTTGGGTGAAGCGAAGTTCTAACCCTCCTGCTCAATCTCAGAACTCAGACACAGAGCAGCAGTTCCCTACAAGTGGTGGAGGGAAAGTAATTCCAGCTCAACCATCTGAGGAAGGACCAGTAAGGAAAGATGAAAATAAAGTAGATGGGCTGAGTGCCCCAAAAGGCCAAAGTGGAAATTCCAGCCGTGGTCCAGGAGATGGAGGGAACAAAGACCACTGGAAGGAGTCAGATAGGAAAGATGGCAAAAAGGATCAAGACTCCAGATCTGCACCTGAGACAAAGAAAGCGGAAGAAAATCCAGCCTCTAAGTTCAGTTCTGCAAGCAAGTATGCTGCTCTTGCCGTTGATGGTGAAGATGAAAATGAGGGAGAAGATTACACCAAATAGACCTCTGAATTCTGTGCTTTCTCCTAGTCTCTCACCACCCTGGAACATTCGAGAGCAAGTCAAACCTCTATCCAGACAAGACAAAATAACACTCACCATCTCCTGGATACCTTTCTTAACTTTTTTTTTAAAAAAGAAACAAAATGAAATTCTTTTGCATGCTTCTTCAGCCTTTAAAATATTGAACTAACTGGAGAATCACCAATGTAGCCAGAGAGAGACGTACAGCTTTTAATGCTGTAAGTTTAAAGTTGTGGTGCATTTTTATGACATGTGCAGTTGCCTGTGTGATTAGTGCCTAGGGGCCTCCGTTTAGCAAGATGGCAGTGATAGTGATGCAGTGTCTGGAATCTAGTTGGGCAGTAGGCAGGTATAAGGAAGAGTGTGAGTTTTCTACCTTTAATTCTTATCCTGTTGTGGCATACATGAATTAGCAAACAATATCTGAATAAATTCTCCATTCTTAGAAAGGTAGGTTTAGTCTCTGATGTTGTTTTAGTCTCCAGGAGGCTGCCAGCCCCACCTCTTATTTAATTCTGAGTTACTGGGGCCAGCCTAAGGGGGAGTTCCTTCATTTGTGCCCCCCATGGGGGTAGGTGGGAGTGAGTCTACAGGCCACTGAAGAATAGGACTGTTTGGTGACCAAAGTAAATGGGGAAATCGTGGTTTGAAAAGAAGCTTGGGGATTTGATAAATTATTTTGCACCAGTAACAGGGAAAATGCTATCACCTCCAGTAAACACAGTCGTTTACCTCCTGGAGCAGGAAGCACTTAAGGGTTGTGGGAATTCCCAGGTCTTTTATGTGTCCTGGTTTCACCCTTTCTTAAACACTATCCCTTCTGAAAGTTCAAATATATCCACATTCTGTTGAAATCTTGAAGCTTTAAAAATTTAGACTCTTGTCATCATCTTATGTTCATCATGCTACTCTTTCCTGTTAACCTTCCTACAGGCAGCTTCTACTTAAGTCACATACTTGACCTCCTAAGCATTCTCTAGAGCCCCTGGGAGCTGTCCAATGAGGAGTCATCACTGCTTTTTCTCAAGCAAATCTTGCCTCCTTCATGCTTTGACACTCCTTCCCTCTAGCCATTCGTGCTCCTGCTGCTTTGACCCCTTTTACACCTCAGAAAACTTTAGAATTACTAGTCTTAGGTGGTGAGCAAGGGTGGTTAAATTGGGAGGCTTTCTTACAACCTTGATTGGGGTTTGAGGGGCTTTTTAAAAAACAAAAGCTTCCTTCTCTCCAAGTGAAATCTCACACCAATGTTTGGATTTATAATGTGGCTTAGACCAATGTGTGGTTTTTTTGGTTCTGTTTTTTTAGCATCCCCTTGAGAGAATAAATGATAATGGAGGAGAACAATTTCACAAGGTCCTGGCTTCTCTTGCAACACAGTAGCTTTACTTGCCTGCTTTTATGTGCACCTTGGTACTGTCAGCTCAACAGATGGTGTCCTTACAGGCAATATTGGTACCTGCAGAGAAAAGACATCTTGGTCTCTTCTCGCATCAGTCCTAAGTTAGACCCTTTACAGCCATGCAGGGGTGTTGGTTTATGAGTGCTGCAGCAGTGAGCATAATGAATCATTTACCCAGTGGACATAGAAAACATACCAAGTGAAGTAACTTTAAATAATTGGTTTGGAGTGGGTAGTAGCTAGGAAGTGGCTTTTAGAGATACCCAAGGTTGAGAGGGTGTTTTTTTTTTAACCATTTGCTATAGATGATGAAAAAGTAGGGTTTGCCCTCTTCATGTCTGCTTCCAAATAGATGTGTCCAAAAAAGCTGTTTTTCCCCCATTCCTCTACCGTGCCACCCTGTTAAAATAAACAGGAATTTATGACCCGCTCCTCACTACATGTAAAATTTGTACAAAAATATCTTCTATGAAAATGATTTGTAATCTGTAGACTTATTATCTGGGAGATGTCTTGAGATGTAAAATCCCATCCTTTAGGTTGTGGGTTTTTTTGTTTTCTCCAAATAAATCTGATCTTTAAAGTTCAAAAAAAAATAAAATAAAAGGTGGTTTTGTCTTAAGTAGCTATATTTGTGGTAGCTTGTTATGGCAAGGATAGAAAATGAATACATACCAATTAAAAGACTGATTTTTCAACTCTGTAATGAGTTATATGGGAAAAGAGTCTAAAAAAGAGTGGATACATGTATATGAATAACTGATTAACTGTGCTATACAGCAGAAAGTAGCACAACATTGTAAATCAACTATACTCCAATAAAATTTTTTAAGAAGACTGATATTTTCAGATTAGATAGAAGAGCAGGATCCAATTATACACTGCCTTCAAGGAACCCACTTTAATTAAAAATATATAGATATGTTAACAATATCAGGGTTGAGAATGGAGTTGCTTCTTAATACCAATGCAAACTTCACTAGAAGCAATGTTAGCAGGAATATAGAAAGTTATTACATAAAAATAAATTGATCAATTCACCAAGAAATATAACAAAAATATTTAAGCAAGTAAAAGAATGCTTCAAAACATATGAGGCAAAAACTTGTAGATCTGAAAGGAGAGTGGAAAAATCCACAAATATACTTGGAAACTTCAACATTCCTCTCTCAGTAATCAATAGAAGCAGTAGTCAGGAAATCAACAATGATATACAAGAAACTGAAGAAACATATCTTAAAATGTGACCCAGAAAGTTGACATCTAGCATGACATTGTGAGGAGCTTTGCTGATCTGCACCCCAGTAAAAAAAGGTGAAACTTATTTTTAAAATCCCAATAACTATCTAAAGCCCTTGGAATGATTTGAAGGACAAAGAGCAAATGAAGCAATATCTATTCAAGAGAGCACATGAAAATTCAGCAAGAAAGATAAGTTTGTGGTATTTGAACCAAGACTTATCCCTCCATTACCTCTCCAAACTCAGTGATGTGGAGACTTCAATCCATATTGCTGCAGCCAAGAACACAGGGCTCTTATCCCCCCTGCTCCCAATCAGAGGGTTTTCTACCTGGAAGAAGCAGAACCACAGTGCTTCTACTTCTTCCTCCTGCTACCTGTTTCTGAGGCTAAATCATGGCAATTGCAGTTGAGAGGTAGGGGTTCTCTTCTTCTGCTTAGCTGTCGCTCATGGAGACAAAACAAATATCAAACACTGTCCTCAGAAACTATTTCTTCTAGGGATCCAGATTCTGGTTGTAATAATTCGTAGAGCAATTTATGCTTCCAGGGCATTGTGGAAAGCAATAGAGCAATCACTAGTCAATTGGTGGAGTTTAACAACTTATATGGTCAGGTAAAGAGAAACATAAAGCCCCACCAAAATCACTGGCATCCCAGGATGACTGTGAGCATATCAAAAGTTGTGCCTTCCAGAGGTGCAATATCAGAGGCTTAAAACCATTTGGGAGGGGATTGAATAGATTTCCCTAAAATAATGCAGCCAGTCAGTAAACAAATAAATAATCAAACAATAATTTTTAAAAACAGTGGAAGGGAGGAAGAGTGGACCTGTACCTAGAGTTTCTACAATATATTAACTAAAATGTTTAGTTTCCCACAAAATTACTGATATCAGGCAAAATAGATTTTTAAAAATATTGGTGATAGGGCTTCCCTGGTGGCACAGTGGTTGAGAATCTGCATGCCAATGCAGGGGACACGGGTTCGAGCCCTGGTCTGGGAAGATCCCACATGCCGCGGAGCAACTGGGCCTGTGAGCCACAATTACTGAGCCTGCGTGTCTGGAGCCTGTACTCCACAACAACAGAGGCCGCGATAGTGAGAGGCCCATGCACCGTGATGAAGAGTGGCCCCCGCTTGCCACAACTAGAGAAAGCCCACACACAGAAATGAAGACCCAACACAGCCATAAATAAATAAAATTTTAAAAAATATATTGGTGATAAATACAAATTTTTATTTTTATAAATTTTTATAAATTTATAAATATAAATTATCAACTTATCAAAAAGATATAACAATTATAAACATGTATGTGTCTAATAACAGAGCACCAAAATACATGAAGCAAAAACTAACAGAAATAAATGGAGAAGGGAAAAAGAAAAATTCAACAATAATATTTGGAGACTTAAATACCAATATTTCAAGAATCAGTAGAACAGCTAGACTGAAGATCAACAAGAAAATAGAAGATATGAACAGTACTATAAACCACCTTGACCTAACAGACATCTATAGTATACTTTACACAACAGCAAAATATATATTCTTAAGTGCACTAGAAAGAAACTCTCCAGCATCAACCATACACTAAATTGTAAAACAAATCTCAGCAAATTTAAAGAGATAGAAAAAATACAGAGTGATGCTCTGACCAAAATGGAATGAAATTCAAAATAAAAAGCAGAAAAACTCACAAATATGTGGAAACTTGAAAAAAGATGCAATCTTAAATAATCAATGAGTCAAAGAATAAATCAAAAGAGTAATTATAAAATTATTTTAGATGAATGAAAATGAAGACACAACATAATACTTATGGGATGGAGGTAAAGCAGTGCTTACAGGGAAATTTATAGCTGTAAATATCTGTATTAAGAAAGAAGAAAGATCACAAATCAATAAGCTAATTTTCCACCTTAGGACACTGGAAAAAGAAGAGCTAACTAAATTTAAAGCAAACAAAGGAAAGAAATAATAAAGATTAGAGACTGAGGAGGTCAAGATGACAGAGTAAGAGGACGTGGAGCTCTCCTGTCCCTACAAACACATCAAAAACACATTTATATGTGGAACGAATCTCATGGAAAACAAACTGGAAATTGGCAGAAGCACACGTATGCAACCAAGATTGTAATAAAAAAAAAACACACATAATCAGGTAGGATGCGAAGAAAAGCATCAGGTCAAGACCTATGCCCCTGTGAGGTGACTCAGAGGAAAAGGGAGATCACGTGGCTGGACACTCACCCTGGGGAGGGATTGGTCAAGCCACAGACTGGGCATCCCATTTCTGGGGACCTACATGTAGGAGAAAAGCCCCCTTGGCTGCTTACAGAATTTCAGAAACAGATAAAAAGTCTGGAGAAGCCTAGATCCACTCATGAGGAGTGTGCATATGCTGGCATGTGCTCAGGCAGGGTGGAGAGAGGTCTGCCCCTGTGGCTACTGCCTTGACATGCTCCCCAGTTGAGCTAAGAGAATGCCCCAGCCCTGCACAATCCATACCACAGCTTGGCACTGGATTGAGGGCAGCCAGAACCAAGGAAAAAACTTGTTGAAGGAAAACAGAGCTGACCTGGGGGTCAAGGGCATAAGCCAGGTGGGACAGTGGTGGCCATTGTTGGTGTTTACTCAAGCAGCAACTCCAGAAGCATCCCAGACTTCTGACAAGAGTGGCCCCTAAAATTCCCACAGCCACCTTACTGTGCGCTCCAGCCTGAGTGAGGTAAACGTTTGGGCCCCACTCACTCCATGCCACAGTCTAACACTAGATCTGGGGTGACCATGACAGGGGAAAAGATATGACTGTGGACTGCATCTGAGTGGAGCTGCTGCTGCCCACACAGGCAGAGCATTGGACCTCTGTAAGCACATAAGCCCCACTTGGTTCAGCACTCATCTTTCTGGGGGCAAATGTCCAAGCACAGGGAAAAGGAAAATGCACACTTAAAGGGAACAGAGCCAGCTCAAGACTGACCCTCGGAGATTCTGCTTCAGCAACTTAGGAGCAGACCCCACCACTAACAGGGTGGTGATGGTCACTAAGCAGAGAGGAAGTCACACCTCACACATAGGCTCTAGCTCTTCCATCACCAGCTACACCCCATACCAAGGTGATAGCTGCCAGCACACCCTGAGGAAAGATGTGACTGGCATCCACATCAAATTCAGCTTTCCCACCAAAGAAATTAGGCACATGCAGTCTGCATAGAGATGCTCTGACATAGAAAGAAACACTTCAAGATCACAAGAGGTAACTAAATTCATAGAGAGAGAGAAAGTTAAGGGAAATGAAAAGGCAGAGGAAATACTCTTAATTGAAAGAGCAAAAGAAAACCCCTGAAGAAATAAGTAATAAAAGAGAAATTAAAAATTTACCAGATAAGAATTCAAAACATTGGTAATAAAAATGCTAACTGAATTAAGGAAGATAATTGATCTAAACGCAGATCATTTAACAAAGAACTAGAAAATATAAAAAAGACCCAACCAAAAATAAATAATGCAATATCTGAGATAAAAAGCACTCTAGAAACAATGAATAGCAGACTAAATGACAAAGAAGAATGCATAAGTGATCTGGAAGATAGGCTAATGGAAATCACACAATCACAGCATATAGAAAGACAAATTTAAAAAAATGCAACATTCTTCACTCTGTATGATAGATTCTAGGTCCATCCATGTCTCTACAAATGACCCAATTTCATTCCTTTTTATAGCTGAGTAATATTCCATTGTATATATGTACCATATCTTTTTTACCCATTTGTCTGTCATACAGAGTGAAGTAAGTCAGAAAGAGAAAAACAAATATCGTATATTAATGCATGTATGTGGAATCTAGAAAAATGGTACAGATGAGCCTATTTGCTGGGCAGGAATAGAGACACAGATGTAGGGAACAGATGTGTGGACCTGGTAGGGGGGTGGGATGAATTGGGAGATTGGGATTGACATATATGCACTGCCATGTGTAAAAAAGATAGCTAGTGGGAACCTGCTGTATAGTGCAAGGAGCTCAGCTCAGTGCTCTATGGTGACCTAGATGGATGGGATGTCGGGGGAGAGGGACGTCCAAGAGGGAGGGGATATGTGTATACAAATAGCTGATTCACTTCGTTGTACAGCAGAAACTAACACAACATTGTAAAGCAATTATACTCCAATAAAGATGTAAAAACAAAAAACAACATGCTACTAAAACCAATGGGTCAATGATGAAATCAAAGAGGAATTCAGAAAATACCTCAAGATAAATGAAAATAGAAACACAACAATCCACAATCTATGGGATGCAGCAAAAGCCGTTCCCTCTTAAGGGAAGTTCATAGCAATACAGGCCTTCCCCAAGAAACAAAAAAATCTCAAATAAACATCCTAACCTCCCACCTAAAAATTAGGAAAAGAAGCCCAATGTCAAGGAATCTCAATGTCAGCAGAAGGAAGGAAATAATAAAGATCAGAGAGGAAATAAATAAAAGAGATTTTAAAAATAGCAAGATCAATGAAACCTAAAACTGTTTTTTGGAAAAGATAAACAAAATTGATAAACCTTTAGCCAGGTTAATCAAGAAGACAAGAGGGAGGATCTAAATAAGCAAAATAAGAAATAAAAGAAGAGAAATAACTGATACCACAATGATACAAAAAATCATAATTGAATATTACAAACACATATGCAAACCAATTGGACAACCTAGAAAAAATGGACACATTTCTAGAAACATACATCCTGCCAAGACTGAGTTAAGAAGAAACAGACAATTTGATCAGACAGATCAATAGAAATGAAATTGAATTTGTAATTCAAAAAGCTCCCAGCAAGAAAAGTCCAAAACCAGATGGCTTCACAGGGGAATTATACGAAATATATACAGAAGAATACCTATCCTTCACAAGCTATTCCAAAAAATTGAATAGGATGGAACACTTCTAAACTCATTCTATGAGACCACAATTACCCTGATGCCAAAACCAAACAAAGACACAAAACAAAATCATAGGCCAATATCTTTGATGAATATGGATGTAGAAATCCTCAAGAAAATATTAGCAAATTGAATCCAACAATATATATAAAGGACCATATAACATTCAAATTGGATTAATTCCAGTGTCACAAAGCTGGTCCAACTATCGCAAATCAACCAATGTGATACACATTAACAAAAGGAAAGATAAAGGTCACATGATCATCTCAATAGATGCAGAAACAGCTTTTGACAAAGTTCAATATTTCATGACAAAAACTCTCATCAAAGTGGGTGTAGAGGAAACATATTTCAATGTAATAAAGATAATTTATGACAAACCTATAGCCAACATCATACTCAATGGTGAAAAGCTGAAAGCCTTCCCACTAAATTCAGGAACAAGAAAAGAATACTCACTCTCTCCACTTCTATTTAAAACACAGTATTGAAAATGCAATCCACAGCAATCAGAGGAGAAAAAGAAATAAAATATTTCCAAATTAGAAGGGAAGAGGTAACTGTCACTACTTGCAGATAACATGATACTTTATATATAGAACCATAATGTCTCCACTCAAAAACTATTAGAACTAATAAATAAGTTCAGTAAGATTGCAGGATACAAGATTAATATACAGAAATCTGTTGCATATTTATACACTAAAAATGAAATATCAGGAAGAGAAAGTAAACAAAACAACCCCATTTAAAATCACATCAAATGAATAAAATAGTTATGAATAAACTTAACCAAGAAGGTGAAAGGCTTATACTCAGAAAACTATAAAACACTGAGGAAGGAAATTGAAAATGATACACAGAAATGGAACGGTATCCTGTGATCTTGGACTGGAAGAATTAATATTGTTAAAATGTCCATACTGCCCAAAACAATCTGCAGATTTAATGCAATCCCTATCAAAATACCCACAACATTTTTCACAGAACTGGAACAAATAATCCTGCAATTCATATGGAACCACAAGACCCCAAATTGCCAAAGCAATTTCAAGAAAAAAGAACAAAATTGGAGGTATCACCCTCTCAGACCAGACTATGCTACAAAACTACAGTAATCAAAATAGTGTGGTATTGGCACAAACACAGACATATAGATCAATGGGACAAAATAGAGAGCCCAGAATAAACCCACACATCTATGGTCAATTGATCTATGACAAAGAAGGCAAGAATATACAATGGATGAAAGGCAGTCTCCTCAATAAGTGGTGCTGGGAGAACTGGACAGCTACATGTAAAAGGATGAAATTAGAACATTCTCTAATACCATACAGAAAAAAAAAACTCAAAATGGATTAAGTCCTCAATGTAAGATCAGAAACCATAAAATTCTTACAAGGAAACATAGGCAAAACACTCTTTTACATAAATTGTAGCAATATTTTTTGTATCTGTCTCCTAAGGCAAAAGAAATAAAATCAAAAAATAAACAAATGGGACTTAATTAACCTTAAAGTCTTTTGCACAGTAAATGAAACCATTGACAAAACAAGACATCCTACTGAATGGGAGAAAATATGTGCAAATGATATGACTGGTAGGGGGTTAATATCTAAAATATATAAACAACTCATAGAACTCAATATCAAAAATACAAACAACCCAATTATAAAATGAGTAGAAGACCAAAATAGATATTTTTCCAAAGAAGACATACAGATGAATAAGAGGCATATAAAAAGATTCTCAACATCACTAATTATTACAGAAATGCAAATCAAAACCAAGATAAAATATCACCTCGCATGTGTCATAATGGCTATTATCGAAAAGTCTACAAATAAAGAATGTTGTTGAGGATATGGAGAGAAAGGAACTCTTGTACTCTGTGGCTGGGAAAAAAATTGATGCAGCTACTATGAAAAACAGTATGGAAGTTCCTAAAAAACTGAAAATAGAACTACCATATCATTCAGGCTTTTGACTCCTGGGTATATATCCAGGGAAAAAAAGACATTAATTTGAAAAGATACCGGCAACCCAATGTTCATAGCAGCACTACTTACAATAATCAAGACATGGAAGCAACCCAAGTGCCCAGCAACACATGATTGGATTAAGAAGATGTGATACACACACACACACACACACACACACACACACACACACACACAATGAATATTACTCAGCCATAAAAGAGAGTGAAATTCTACCATTTGCAGCAACATGGATGGACTTAGAGGATATTATGCTTATTGAAATAAGTAAGACAGAGAAAGGCAAATACTGTATGATATCACTTACATTTGGAATCTAAAATATAATACAAATGAGTGTATTTGCAAAACGGAAAAAGACTCACAGATACATAAAACAAACTTGTGGTTACCAAAGGGGAGAGAGAAGAGGGGAGGGACAAACCAGGGGTGTGGGATTAACAGATACAAACTACTATGTATAAAATAGATAAGCAACAAAGATATACTGTATAGCATAGGGAATTATAGTCATTATCTTATAATAATTTATATCCAAGTATAATCTGCAAAAATGCTGAAACACTATGCTGTACACCTGGAACTAATATAATATTGTAAATCAACTACAGTAAGTCCCCTACATACAAATCTTCAAGTTGCAAACTTTCAAAGATGCGAACGTGTGTTCACATGTCGAATCACATAAGTTAGCTCACATAACTGGTGTACATTGTCACATGCATGCATCCTCTACAAGTGGTTGTGCTTTTGTGTACTTTACTGTACAGTAATGTATAGAGTACAGTATCTTTATTTCAAGCCCAGGACGTCCGGAAGCAAGCATAAAAGCACTGGTGATGTAGCTGGTACTGCTAAGAAGCACCAAGAGATAATGATGGAACTTGCTGTGCCACACGAGGAGCTTACTAATGAAAACCTGATGGAATTTGAGGCCCAGAGAAAGGACGAAGAGGACAAGAGGAAGTAACTGAAGAACTGAAGAGATTCAAGATGCAGGACATGGCAAGGGGATTTTCTTTATTTGAGGAGGCACTGTTAGTTTGTGAGGCACAGGACCTGAATGTAGAACAATACACGAAAGTTTCAGCAGCCGTTCAGAATGCAATCCAGTGCTACCATGTCATCTATGATGGAAAAAAAAGAGCTACTACCCAGACATCACTGGATCGGTTTTTTCAAGAGGGTAGATAGAATTGAATCCAACAAGGAACCAGAACCTGTGCTATCAACGTCAGGCATGAGCGAAATTGCAGCTTGCCCTCCGTCTCCTATCGCTGATGATCCTTCAGCTCTACCATCTCCCACCTCCTCTCCCTCCTCCAGTCAGTAACTCTTCTTGCCTGTTCACTTGATGCCAGCCCCTGTATGCCAACTGTTGTACTGTACTACTGTACTTTTCAAGGTACTGTACTGTAAGATTAAACGTTTTCTTTATTTTTTGTTTGTTTTTATGTATTATTTGTGTGAAAAGTATTATAAACCTATTACAGTACAGTACTATATAGCTGATTGTGTTAGGTGGGTACCTAGGCTAACCTTGTTGGACTTACAAACAAATTGGACTTAGGAATGCGCTCTTGGAACAGAACTCATTTGTATGTAGGTGACTTACTGTATACTTAAAAAAAGAAAGTGAAATTTATGGGAGAAATTTTTCTAAATCATATTTCTAATATGGAACTTATATATAGAATATATAAGGAAGTCTTACAACTCAATACTAAAAAGACAAATTACCCAAAAAAATATAAATACCAATCCAAAAAGACATTTCTCAAAAAAAAATATACAAATTGAAAATAAGCATATGAATAGATTCTCAAAACCATTAGTCATTAGGAAATTCCAAATCAACACCACAATTAGATACCCCTTCACACACACTACAGCCTTTCACATTGACTATAATAGGAAACTTGGACAATGACAATTGCTGATGAAGATGTACAGGTATTGGAACAACTGAACATTTCTGGTGAGAATGTGAAATGTATTCACTTTGGAAACAGTTTGTCAGTTCTTCAAACAGTTAAACATAAAGTTGCCATATGATGTAGCGCTTCCACTCTTAGTTATATCCTTAAGAGAAATGAAAACTTATGCTCACACAAAAATGTGTACATGAATGTTCATGGTAGCAACATTCATGTAGCTAAAATGGAAACAACCCAGTTGATGAATGAATAAATAATCTGTGGTATATCCACACAATGGAATATTATTCAGCAATAAAAACAAATGAAGTTATAAGACATGTTAAAATATGTATGAACATTGAAAACAATATGTCAAATAGAACCTGTCATATCAATATAATAACACATATCATATAATTATTTTACATGAATTGTCTAGAATAGACACATTTATAGAGCTAGAAATTCAATTAGTGCTTACCTAGGATTGGATGGTTGGAGGAAGGGGAATAATGAGGAGTGACTGCTAAAAGATAAAGGGTTTATTTTCAGGGTCATGGAAATATTTCAAAATCATTTGTGGTGTACGTTGTACAACTTTGTGAATATACTAAAATACATTGAATTGTACAGTGTAAATGGGTAAATTTTATCATATGTGAATTGTATTTTGATAAAGCTTTCATTAAAATATATATGTTGTATTTGCTCCAGTAAATATGGAGTAAGAGGCACAAAGTATGCATTCCCATGTGAACAATCCTACAATTGCCCCAGCTTAGTTACTGGAGAAACTTTCCAGGCAATGTTGCAGGGACTGTTAACTAAAGCAGAGTTTAGGTAATGGAGCAAGTGTTCCGTGGCCAAGGAGGATGGAATTTACAGGACAGAGCATCATAGAGGAGAGATCCACACACAGAGAACTCTGAAGTTCTGTAGCTGGTTTCACTTGAGTTTTCAATTGTATACTAATCATTGCATGCATGTGTGTGATCAATATAAGGAGTAGAACAACCACTTGAAACTATTACAGGAAACAATACTCAGAAATCACACAGGACAGAGAAAACTGCCTATTGTTAATAGACAAAGTGGACTAACTTATGTTTCAAAGTGCATGGGGTAGAGTAATAAGAAGGTTCTCACCTCAGTCGTGGGTGAAAATTAGCCATGAACTAAATTCTAGCTCTGGTTCCTCCTAACAAAGTTTAAAGCAATGCACAAAATGGTCTAACTATTTCCAAGTATTTTAACTGCACTGCAGAATAAATATCAAAAATATTTAATAAAAAATTCCAGAACACAAAGTGAAAATTTACAATAGCTGACATCCAATTTCAAAATAAGAGATATGCAAAACATGGGAAATAATAAGGAGAAAAATTAATCAAAGTGGCTGTAAGATGACAAATATGGTAAAAAATTTAGCAGACTAGGATACTGAAAAGATTGTTATAACTCTATTTCATATACTCAGAATTTTAGAGGAAATATTGAACATGTTCAATAGAGACATGTTGAATACACTTTGAAAGATCCAAAATGACTTTCTATAGATAAAACTACAATTCCTGAGTTGAAAATTCCTTAAGTAGACGTTGCAGAAGAAAAAAATTAGAGAATTTGGTGAATTGGCAATAGAAAACATCCAAATGAAACACACAGACAAAAAAAAATTGGGATAAAATGTCAGATCATCATTGAGTTCTCTGACAACTTCAAATGGCCAAATATACATGAATTCAAAGACCCCAAAGGAGAGGGAAAGAGGAGCAGCAAAATATTTGAAGAAATTTGATTTAAAAACAAACAAACTCACAGATCCCAGAAGTTCAGTGACCCTCAGAATAATAAAAATGAAGAAAATTACGCCATGGCATTCATCATGAAATTGCTTAAAACTATTGATAAAGAGCAAATCATCAAATAGTAGCCAGAGAGAAGAAAGATACATTGCATATCAAATAATAAAGGTATAAATAGCATCAGATTTCTCAGTTGAAAATGTGTAAGTAAGAAGACAATGGAGTAAAAACTTCAAGGTACTGAAAGAAAAATAAAAGAGTAAATTTAGAATTATTTTGTCAGTGAAATCGCCTTTCAAAAATAAAGGCAAAATACTTTCTCAGAAATAAAATACTTCAAAGTATTTATCACCACCAGGTCTCCATTACAATAAATGTGAAATGAATTCCTTCAAGCATAAGGAAGATGATACCAGGTAGAAATCTGGATCTAAATAAAGAATGAAAATCACAGAAATTGGAAAATACATGAGTAAATATAAACATTTTTATTATGTAAATATAACATATTATTATAAAAAATAATAAACTATTTACAGAAAATTACAACAGTGGAGTCTATAGCATATGCAAAATTTAAATGCATTACAAAACTGGTTCATAGTCTGGAGGGTGGAAGAAAAGGAAATAAGATGATGTAAGTTTCCTATACAATGTATTATGGCATAGTATCACTTGAAGTTAGACTATGATAAATCACAAATATATACTGTAAGACTCAAAGCAACCACCAACATAATTCAATAAAGAGTTACAGTTAAAAGGCAGCAATGCATAAAAAAGAATTATAACACGTATTATATTAATCTATAAGAAGGCAAAAAGAAGATAAAGTGACCAATAAACACATGAACAATTAGAAGACAAATATTAAGACTGTAATTAAATGCTCAATCATATCAACATTCACACTAGTTGTAAAGTTTGAAAATATCCAAAATAAAATCAGATCATCAGATTGGATGAAAAAACCAAGACACTGCCATATGCTGCCCACTAGGAATTCACAATAATAAATAAAATACAAAGAGGTTAAAATTAAAAGACTTGAAAAAGATATACTAGGCAAACACTAATAAAAAGGGACCAATAACTGTATCAATATCATAAAGTAGATTTTAGAGCAAAGAATATTATCAAAAATAATAAATTCATAATAAACTGCCAATTCTTCAAGAGGATAAAATTATAAACTTTCATGTGCTTATTAATACAGCCATAAAATACATGAGGCAAAAACTGATATAAATGCAAGAATAAATAGGTAAGGTCAGAATTATAATTGGATAGTCATATAACACTTTCTCAATAATTAATAGAACAAGTAGCCAAAATGTCAGTGAACATGTAGAAGACTTGAAAAGTACTATCAACCAGAATAAAAATTCTTTTCAAGTGCATACAGAACATATGCCAACAAAGACCATATTTGGGGCCATAAAACAAGTCTCAATAAATTTTAAAAAGTTCAAATTATACAAGGTATTTTCTTTGATCTAAATGGATTTAAATTAGAAATCAATGACAGAAAGATATCTGTAAAATTCCCAAATATTTACAAAGTAAATAAAACACTTGTAAATAACACATGAATCAAAGAATAAAACAAAATGAAATTATAAAGTATTTTGAACTGAAAGAAATAAAAATAAAACATATCAAAATTTGTGGGAGGCCACTAAGGCAGTACTTAGAGGAAAATTTATGGCACTAAACATCTATATTAGAAAGATGACATGTCTGAATCAAATGGTCTCAGCCTCTACTTTATGAAGCTAGAAAAGAAAGAGCCAATAAACTGCAAAGTATACAGAAAAATTGAAATAATAAACATCAAAGCAGAAGACAATAAAATTAAAAACCAAAAATGATAAATAAAGAAACAAAAACTGTTTCTTTGAGAAGATCAACAAAATTGATGAATCTCTAAGTAAAACTGATAAATCAGGCAGACTGATTAGAAAAAATGAGAAAGGAGGAGAAATGTCACCACTGCAGGTTCTACAGATATTAAATCAATAATAAGGAAGTATTATAAACAACTTTATACCTATAAATTCAACAACTTAGATGAAATGGACAATTTCCCTGAAAGACACAAACTACCCAAATCTCCCAACAAGAAATAGATAACCTGAATAGCACTATATCTAAGAAAAATATTGAATGTACAAATAAAAGTCTTCCCACAAAAGAACTCCTAGCCCAGTTGGCATCACTGGTAAATCATACCAAATATTTAATTAAAAATGATACAAAAATAACCCAAAATCTAAAAAATTGAAGAGGAAAAATATATTTCCTAAATCATTCTGTGAGACCCAAATTGTCCTAATATTCAAAACCAGATAGCATTACTAGAAAACTGAGACAAATATCTGTCATGAACATAGATGCAAAAATTATAAATAAAATTTTAGCAGAATGAATCCAACAATATGCAAAATGAATAATAAATATATGATAACTAAACAGTGTTTATTGCAAGAATGCAAAATGGGTTTAATGTACAAAATTAATGTAATTAATCATTTAAAAATTAAGAAATATGAGACCAGATCAATAGAAGAAGAAAAATCATTTGATAATATCCATCTCTGATAAAACTCTCAACAGATTAGGAATAGAAAGTAACTTCCTCAATTTGATAAGGGGCCTCTATAATAACCTACAGGTACCATGATACTTAATGGTGAATGTTTCCACCCCGAAATATAAACTAGACAAAGATGCTCTCTCTCACCATTTGTATTCAATATTGTACTGGTGGTGCGAACTCATGCAATATAAGAGTAAAAAGAAATAAAACACATCCAGAATGGAAAGGAAGAAATAAAACTCTCCTAAGTTACAAATGCCATCAGTGTCTATGTAGAAAATTCTATAGAATATGCATAAAGGCAACAAGGGATAATAAATGAATTATCAAGTTTGAAGGATATCAAATCAATATAAAAACAACTGAATTTCCATATATCAGCAAGGAATAATTGAACACACTAACATTAACAGTAGTATTAGAAATATGAATACTTAGGGGGTAAATCTGACAAAAGAAGTAACCCTGTACATTGATTTGTAGGACACAGAAATTTGTTGAAAGAAATTTTAAAAGATCAAAAATGAATGGAGATATACACAAAGTTCCTGGGCCAGAAGATTCAATATTGTCATCTCAGTCCCAATTACATCCAAGTAGTCTTTCCTTAGAAAATGACAGGCTGATTCCATAATTCATTTGTAAATGCATAAAATACAGAATAACCAAGCAGATTTGAACTAGAAGAAGAAATTTGGAGGACTAAAACTACCTAATTTCAAAACTTATTGTACATTTATAGTAATAAAGTCATTGTGGTATTAGCATGAAGGTAGACAAACCAATGGAGCATAAATAGGCACACACAAATATATATATATATTGATATATATATGATAGATAATTAATTTTTGATAAATGTGCAAACACAATTCAGTGGATAAAGGATCATGTCTTCCAGAAATGATTCTGGAATAACTAGATATCCATATACCAAAAAAAAAAAAAAGGAATTTCAATCCACACCTCTTACCATATATAAAAAACAACTCAACATGGATTACAGACCTAAATGTGAAAACTAAAATCATAAAACATCTAGAAGAAAACAGAAAATCTGTTTCACTTTGGATTGGGTAAATATCTCTTAGATATGAAAAAAGGATGATCATGTGATCGATAAAAGAGAAAAATGATAAAGTGTACATCTGATTTTTGAATTGTATTGTGAAGACCATGAGAAGACAGGCATAAACTGGGAGATATTTGCAACCCAATAAAAACCAGGAAAATATTTGAAGAGATAACTAGCCCCCAAAAGTTATATGTAGCATAAATAAGAACAATATGCTTAGCATCATTAGTCATTAGGGAAATGTAAGTTAAAGCCAGAATGAGATATCACCACACAACAAATCCAGAGGCTTCTGATTTACTTGACAAAGACTTTAAGACAACTGTTTTTGAATTGAAATATATTTGAAGTATAACATTGTGCACATTTAAGGTGTACGACATGTTAATTTGACGCATTTATATATTGTAATATGATTGCCATTGTAGCAATAATTAACACTGCTATTATATTACATATTTACCATTTTCTAGTGATTTGAATAATTAAATTCTAGTCTCTTAGCAAGTTTGATGATTACACTCAGTGACCTAAAGGAGAATACAAATAGACAATGAAATGAAATAAGAAAAATTATATATGAACAAAATGAGAACACTTTAAAAGAGATAGGAATTATAAGAAGAACCAAATAATGGAGCTGCAAAATATAAGAACTGAATTAAAAAATTCACTAGAGAGTTCGGCAGCAGACTTGAACAGGTAGAAGAGGGAGTAAACTTGAAGGTAAGTCAATTGAAATTATCAAGTCTAATGGACAAAAAGAAAAAAAAGAATTAAGAAAAGAGAACAGATCCTGAGGGATTTATGGAGACCATAAGTCAACCAATATAAGCCCTGTGCACATCTCAGAAGAAAAAATGCAAGAGGAGTGAAAGAAGTAGATTATTTGAAGAAATGATGGCAGAATACTTCCAAAGTTTGAGGAAAGACATGAATCTACAAGTACAATATAATCAAATTGTCAAAAAACAGGATTTTGAAAGCAAGAAGAGAAAAATTACTCATCATATAAAGGGAACCTCAATAAAATTATAAACAGATTTTTCATGAGAAAACTTGAAGCCCAGGAGGAAGTAGGATGGTATATTTAAAGTCTTTAAAGAACAAAAAACCTGTCAACCAAGAATACTATATTCAGGAAAACTGTCCTTCAAAAATGAAGAATTAAGACATTCCAAGAGAAGCAAAAGCTGAGGGAGTTTATTACCACAAGAACTGCCCTCTGTGAAATGATAAAGGGATTCTAATTTGATAGGAAAGGACATTAGATAATAACTCAAAGTCATATGAAAACATAAAATTATCCAGAAAAGGTAAATATATGAATGAATATAAAATCCTATATAACTGACAATTTTCACAACTACACTTTTAATTCTTTTATAGTATTTAAAAGACAAAAGTATAAAACTATAAATCTATGTTTATGGGTCCACAATAAAGATATAATTTGTAACATCAATAACAAAAAGTGGCTGAGGGTGAGAAGTGTTGGAATAGATTTTTGCATGTGGTTGAAGTTAAGTTGGTATCAGTTCAAAATTGATTGTTATAATTTTAGGATATTTTATGTAACCTCCATGTTAACCACAAAGAAAATATCTGTAGAATATACACAAAAGGAAATGAAAGGTAATCAAAATGTGTCATTACAAAAAATTAACTAAACACAAATGAAAGCAGTAAGGAAGGAAACAAAAACGGTATAAGACATACAGAAAAAAAACTAACAAAATGGCAATACTAAGTGCTTTCCGAGGAGTAGTTATATTAAATGTAAATAAATTAAACTCCCAATCAAAAGACATAGAATTAGAGATTTCTGTTTCCAGTTCTATATGTAAGAAGTTTGGAAATTGCCACTATGTCCTAACAACAAATAAAAATTTAAACTCTTCTTGGATCCATAAGAGAAAGGAGGACACAGGGCAAACCACTGCCTGCAAGATTGGAGAAACAGATAGATACAGGGAGTCGTGGTTTACCAGAGCAGAGACTCACAAGCAGAAACTGCCATGGGAACCAGTGCTGAGGTGGGAAACGTAATTGGTGAATTTCTGGAGGCTCAGTGAAAACAAACGTGAGAGTCAAAAACTCTAGGAGGACCCAGTCATAGCGGGACTCCCCAACAATATTGTGAGATTTATCTCCAAGAGCTCGACCAGGTTCCAACAGTAAATATTAAAGAAATATCCCATTGTGATTCCAGCTGGGGGAAGAAAAGGAAACATTGTGAAATACACAGGAGCACTCTGCTCTTAACAAGTCATGCCCTCAGGAAAAAACTAGTTTAACTAGAGCCTAACTTGCTGGGTATTATCAGAGTCAAACTAACCTGGGGGAGAGAAATACTCAACTCCAGATGGCTCTAGCCTTCCATGTGGGAGAAGGAAAAAACAGCTCCAGTCTACTCTAGCCATCCTGCCCTTCCTAATGGGGGGAGAAAATTTTGAGAAACACTTGTGAAGTTCACATTCTGGAAGCATAGGCTCACTAATAGACTGAGACCTAATCAAAAGACTATAGAAAGCTTCTACCCAGTAGATGCTAGCAGCACATACTATGGCAATGATAAATATCTCTAGACATTACCGAATGTTCCCTGTGAGCAAAGTTTCCCCACTTTGAGAAACAGTGCTTAAACATGTTAATCATATCCATCGACAGAGGAATGGATAAAGAAGATGTGGTACATATATACAATGGAATATTACTCGTCCATAAAAAGGAATGAAATTGGGTCATTTGTAGAGACGTGGATGGATCTAGACAGTGTCATACAGAGTGAAGTAATTCAGAAAGAGAAAAGCAAGTATCGTATAATAACGCATATATGTGGAATCTAGAAAAATGATAAAGATGATCTTAGTTGCAAAGCAGAAATACAGACACAAACATAGAGAACAAATGTATGGATACCAAGGGGGAAAGGGGTGGGGTGAGAGGAATTGGGAGGCTGGGATTGACACATATACATTATTGATACTATGTGTAAAATGGACAACTGATGGGAACATGCTGTATAGCACAGGGAACTCACCTAGTGCACTGTGGTAACCTAAGGGGGAGGGAAGTCCAAAAGGGAGGGGATATCTGTATGTGTATGGCTGATACATTTTGTTGTGCAGTGGAGGCTAACAGCATTGTAAAGCAACCATACTCCAATAAAAATTAATTTAAAAAACTAAGTCATGGAGATGTAATGTACAGCTTGGTGACTATAGTTAATAACACTGTATTGTATATTTGAAAGTTGCTAAGAGAGTAGATCTTAAAAGTTCTCATCACAAGAAAAATATCTATAACCATGTGGGGCATTAGATGTTTACTAGACTTACTGTGGTGATCATTTTGCAATATGTACAAATATAAAATCATTAAGTTGTACACCTGAAAGTAATATAATGTTATAAATCAATTATATCTCAATTAAAAAGATTTAAGACTGGATTAATAAAACAAAAAATAAGAGAGAAACTTTAAATAAAGATCACAGAGAAAGAAGAAAACAGAAACAAAAATATATTCATCATAGTTGTTTTAAATTTCTTTTCTGATCATTCTAACAGCCATGTCATATCTGAGTCTGTTTCAGATGATTTCTCTGTCTCTTTAATCTGTGTTTTTTCATGCTTTTTGTTATGTCACAATTTTTGTTGTTGAAAGAGAATCATGTATAGAATAGTAGATACTGAGATAAATTTTTTATACTTCAAGATTAGCATGCTTTTCCTTCTGCTGGGCCTTTAATGTGGACGTTTGTGTTGATCTAGTCAGGAGTTGGACTAGGTTTGAAATTTGCTTAGTTGCTATGGTTACCAGAGTTGGAATTTGTTGCTATGGTTATCAGAGTCGGATTTTGCTGTTGCTAGGAGCACCAGAGATTTCAGAATCCTCTAGTGATACCTTGTTTTTGTCTCTCTTCTTGGCTTTAGATCTTTTTGTTTTGTTTTGCTCCTCATAATCTGTCTCTTGCGATTCTTCCAGGTGTACTCCACTATAATGTTTACTCAAGGTTTGTTAACCTGGTGAGAAGAAGGTGGGTGAAGGGGCCATTCTCTGATATTCTTTATAAGTCTCAGTTTTAGGCAAATATTTTGAACCTGGGTTTTGAGTTATGTTATTCACAGGTACACGTATCCCTTCTCCAAATGTAGAAGCCTCTAGGGAGACAAATATGGGTGCAATTTTGGTGGTGGTCTCCATTCCCCTCACTCAATGTGGAATGGGTTTCCACTAGTGCATTACCCTGAAGATAAAGTATTTGCTCTGTAATGCAGATGGAGGGGAGGAGGATGTTGGTCTAGGTTGATTTTGGCAGAAGCTGTTGCTTTTTTTCCCTCCAGCCAGAAACATGGGAGAGTTTTCTTAGGATCCTCTTCCGTCTTATCTGGGGTTTCTGGGAGAAAAAAGGCCTGCAAAGGGGTGAGAACCCACTTATGCTTGAGGTCCCCCAGGGGCTTCATGCTCTCAGGCTAATTCACAATTAGCCTTTAGCAGTTGGCCAAATATTTCTAGTTTAATCTTCTTATAGCTTATATGGCATTCAGTGATATCTATTCTAGGTATGTAATTATCTAGTCGTGTTTTTCTCAGGTCAGTAGTCTGCCCTTTTTTTTTTTATTTTATTTTGTATTTATTTATTTATTTTTGGCTGTGTTGGGTCTTTGTTGCTGTGCGTGGGTGGGCTTTCTCTAGTTGCAGCAAGTGGGGGCTACTCTTCGTTGTGGTGTGCAGGCCCCTCATTGCAGTGGCTTCTCTTACAGAGCAGGGGCTCTAGGTATGCAGGCTTCAGTAGTCGTGGCTCACCAGCTCTAGAGCGCAGGCTCAGTAATTGTGGCACATGGGCTTAGTTGCTCTGTGGCATGTAGGATCCTCCCGGACCAGGGATTGAACCCATGTCCCCTGGGTTATCCCCTTTAGTCTAGGGATAATTATTCCCCACTATTGAGACAAGACCCTTCTGAGTACTTTACCTACTTTCCCAGGACTTATAAGGTTTTCCCACTAGATGATTGGAAGAGGCCCTATTTCTGAGTGAGTGCTCTTCCCTTAGATTTTATCATGTGGTTCTTTTTCCTGCTTTTAGGTACTTTCTTCACATGCAAGCCTTGATCAGCACTCTACTGCATACTTGAGTGGAACTCTCTGTTGCTCTCTATTATTCTCTCTGTGCACATAGCTGCCTTGTCTTCTTTACTCTGTCCTGCAAACTCTATTTACCTTAGGTTTCCCCTGACTCTCGGCTTCATTTCTTCAACTCTGAGAGTCTCTAAGGCACACCTGGATTTCCCATTACTACACTGAGACTTGGAAACTCTCAGGGAAATAAGCTGAGACAATTATAAAGATCAATTTTTTCCTTCATGATTCTCAGGTATCACTGTATTTCACTGCATGATTTTTTAAATGATAGTTTCATATATTTTGTCTGTTTTTAAAAAGTTGTTTCAGGAAGGAAAGTAAATCTGGTCACTAGTACTCACTTTGGCCAGAAACATAAGTCTCATAGATGAGTTTTTTGTGTATATTAGAAGAGGTGTATATTAAAAACCATTATAGACAGCTGGATCTGCCCACAGTAGCAGCATTAGAAGAGCCCATGGGGTCAGTACATCCAACCCAGTCTGCCCCCAGAAGCAGTGCCAGAAGAACAGGAAGAGGGTACAACTCATTTATTGGTCAGTAGAAGTAAGACAATCTACCTGTGACAGTGAAAACCATACCTTTCTCCAACTATGTCCACTGGCAGTAATGGACGAATGTTCTTGAATCAGCAGCAACAGAGCAACCAGGCAAGCCAGCTAACTAATGTGTCAAGCACATCAGCAGTGGACAGGTCCCTCTGTTATCACCAAGGGTGTCAATAGGCTTGGTGTCTCCCAACCTTCCATCCAGTGTGAAAGAGGACCACCCAGACCCAGCAGCTCCTGGTCTTCAGTGAAGTGGCAGAATAAAATCAAAGCCAAATGTCTCCCAGAGTTTCACATAATAGCAGAAGACAACCTGGTCCACTGATTCCTGGTTCTCTGTCCAGTGGTAGAGGTGCATCAGGTAGATGGTCTCCTGAACCTCTGCTTACCCAGATCCTGTGACTCTTGATCCTCCAGTCAGTGGAAGAAAGTTGTATAGATAGGTGCTTCCATTACCTGGTGCTACTAGTAGAGATAGAGTGGGGAGCTCACTCACATTGAGTGGCTGAAAAATTGTCCAACGGAAGTGCTTTCTGTCCAGTGGGTTGGTATCCTCTATTCCTCCCCTAATGGCACCAGTGGCCCAGAGGAAAAAAGTTTCATACTCACAGGTGGCACTAGCATGGATACAGCAGGAGATAAAGCAGAACCAGAAGAATGAAGTAGACTACAATATCATTGCAAAGGCTCAGAAAACTACAGCCCACAAAAGAAGGCCAGAACTATATACAAAACCACCTGAAGCTAGGTGAGAGGCATGGAACAGATTTTTCTCACAGTACTCAGAAGAAACCAACCCTGCCAGTACCTTAATTTTGGTTATCTAGACAACAGAACTCTGAGACAATCAATTTCTGTTTAAGCCACCCAATTTGTGGTTCTTTATTATGGCAGCCCTAGAAAACTAAGTTACAACTTGAATGAGAAAAGATAATCAACTCATGTCAGTAGCAATATCAATCAGATATTGGAATGATCTGAGAAGGATTTTTATAGACAGATTTATTGAGATATAATTCACATAACATACAATTCACCCATTTAAAGTAGGCAGTTCAGTGTTCTTTAGTATATCCGTAGGGTTGTGCAACCATAAGCACAATCTAATTTTATTTAAAATTTTTTTTAACATCTTGATTGGAGTATAATTGCTTTACAATGGTGTGTTAGTTTCTGCTTTATAACAGCACAATCTAATTTTAGAAAATTACACATCCCTAAAAGAAACCCATATCTATGAGAAGTCAACCATCATCCCCATTCAAGCCCCAGACATAAGAAACCAGGAATCAATTTTCTGTCTTTATAAATTTGCCTATTATGGACGGTTCATATAAATGAAATTATATAATATATCACACTTTGTAACTGGCTTATTTCACTTAGCATGCTTATAAGCGTCATTCATATTGTAGTGTGTATTAGTATTTTATTTCTTTTATTGATGAATAATATTCCATTGAAAGGATATGCTAATATTTTTTGATCTATTCATCAGTTAGTGGATATTTGTGTTGTTTCCACTTTTGTACTATGCTGCTATGTGACAAGTTTTGTTTAAATGTATCCTTCCATTACTTTTCAGTGTATATATAAGAGTGGAATTGGTGGATCACACAGTAACTTTATATTTCACTTTTTGATAAACTTCCAAAATATTTCCTGTAGTGGCTGCATACATTTGCATTTACACCAGCAATATATGAGGTTCCAACTGTTCTGAACAAGGTTTTTAAAGCAGTCATCATAAAAAAGTTTCAATAATAAATTACAAATTGTCTTGAAACAAATGAAAAATTAGAAAGTATCATATAAAAATAGAAGTTATAACAAAGGACCAACTGTACATTCTGGAATTGATGAATAGAATAAACAAAAGAAAAATTTGCTGATTGGCTTGATAGTAGAATGGCAATGATAGAAGATAAAATCAGTAAACCTAAGGACAGAGCAATAGAATTACTCAATCTGATAAACAGAGAAAGTTGACTGAAAAAAAAAAGAACAAGTCCTCATTGCTCTGTGAGACATTAACAAAAGTTCAAACATGTATATCATCAAAGTCTCAGATGAGGAGGGGGGGGGAAGTGGGTAAGTCCGAAAAAGCATTCAAAAAAATTTCCAAATAAGGCAACCTACAGACTAAAATGGCTAAGTGAACCCTCAAAAGAGGTAAATAAAAAGAAACCCATGGAATGACACATCATAAACTTCTGAAAAATAAATACCAAGAGAAAACATCTTAAAAGTGGGTAAAGAGAAACTACGCATTACCTAGAGGAGAAAAAAATGAATAACAGTGAATTTCTGTTGAGGCCAGAAGGAAGTGGCACATCTTGCAAGTGCTGAAAGAAAATTATTGCCAACCATGAATTGTATAGCTGGTAAAGCTATTCTTCCAGAATTAAGAAGAAATTATGACATTCTTGTATGGAGGGAAACAGAGAATTCACCATTAGCCGACCTATCCTTAAATAATAACTAAATTATTGTTCTTAAGCAAAAGAAAATAACAAAAGGAGAAAAAGTAGACCATCAGAAAAGTAAGAAGAACAGCAAAATGGGTAAAAATAGAATAAGCATAAGAGACTATTCTCCTCGTGAATTTCTTAAATCATATTTGAGGGTGGAAGCAAAAATTAAAATAATGTTGTTATGGGGATCAATGAACATAGAGGAAATATATGAGACAATTAAAATTTTTAAATGGAGAGGACAGAAGTATCTAAATGGAAGAAAACTTTCAATACATCACTCAAAGTGGTTAAACACAGATAATAGTAGGCTGTGATAAATTATGTATATATATTTTAAATCTTAGAAAAGCCACTGAAAATTATACAAAATGATGTCCATTCAAGAACACTATAAAATACAATTGAATCATTTAAATATTCCAATAACCCAAAGTACTGAAAGAAAATAGAATAAGGGGAGTGAGAAAAAAAGAAACAGAAATAAATGAAAAAATGGCAGACCTAACACAAAATAGTCAATAATTACATTAAATATAAATACATAGTGTGAGACCTTCAAGATGGCAGAGGAGTAAGATGTGGAGATCACATTCCTCCCCACAAATACATCTACATGTGGAACAGCTCCTACAGAACACCTATTGAATGCTGGCAGAAGACCTCAAACCTCCCAAAAGGCAAGAAACTCCCCACGTACCTGGATAGGGGAAAAGAAAAAAGAAAAAACAGAGACAAAGAATAGGGATGGGACCTGCACCTCTGGGAGGGAGCTGTGAAGGAGGAAAGGTTTCCACACATGAGGAAGCCCCTTCACTGACGGAGATGGGGGGTGGTCAGCAGGGAAGCTTCAGAGCCATGGAGTGGAGAGCAGCAACGGGGGTGAAGAGGGCAAAGTGGAGAGATTCCTGCACAGAGGATCAGTGCCGACCAACACTCACCAGCCTGAGAGGCTTGTTTATTCACGTGCTGGGGCTGGTGGGGGCTAGGAGCTGAGGCTTAGGCTTCGGAGGTCAGACTCCAGGGATAGGACTGGGGTTGGCTGCATGAACACAGCCTGAAAGGGGTTAGTGAGCCACAGATAGCTGGGAAGGAGTCTGAGAAAGTGTCTGGAACTGCCTAAGAGGTAAGAGACAATTATTTAGGGGTACGTGAGGAGAGGGGATTCAGAGCACTGCCTAAATGAGCTCCAGAGAAGAGCACAAACTGCGGCAATCAGCGCAGACACCAGAGACTGGCATGAAATGCTAAGGCTGTTGTTGCAGCCACCAAGAAGCCTGTGTGAAAGCACAGGTCACTATCCACACCTACCCTCCTGAAAGCCTATGCAGCCCACCACTGCCAGGGTTCCATGATCCAGGGACAACTTTCCCAGGAGAACACACGGTGCTCCTCAGGCTGTTGCAACATCACACTGGCCTCTGCCTCTGCAGGCTTGCCCCACATTGTGTACCCCTCTCTCCCCCTGGTCTGAGTGAGCCAGAGCCCCTGAATCAGCTGCTACTTTAACCCCATCCTGTCTGGGCAGAGAACAGGTGGCCTCAGGCGACCTACACAAAAAGGTGGTGCCAAATCCAAAGCTGAACCCCAGGAGCTGTGTGAACAAAGAAGAGAAATGGAAATTTCTCCCAGCAGCCTCAGGAGCAGCGGATTAAATCTCCACAATCAACTTGATGTACCCTGCATCTGTGGAACACATGAATAGAAAACAAATAATCCCAAAATTGAGGTGGTGGACTTTGGGAGCAATGTAGACTTGGGGTTTGCTTTCTGCATCTAATTTGTTTCTGGTTAACGTTTACCTTAGATTAGTACTTAGAGCTTATTATCATTGGTATATTTGTTTATTGATTTGGTTGCTCTCTTCCTTTTATATATATATATATTTTTCCTTTTTGACTTTTTGTAAGTGTGTATGTGTATGCTTCTTTGTGTGATTTTGTCTGTATAGCTTTACTTTTACCATTTGTCTGAGGGTTCAGTCTGTCCGTTTTCTTTTTTTTTTTAGTATAGTTTATAGTGCTTGTTATCATTGATGGATTTGTTTATTGGTTTGGCTATTCTTTCTTTTTTTATTACTTTCAATTTTTTAAAAAATTTCTTTTTATTTTAACTATTTTATTTTATTTTTCTTTCTTTCTTTTTTTTTTTCTCTTTTTTCCCCCTCCCTTTTATTCTGAGCCATGTGGCTGAGAGGGTCTTGGTGCTCCAGCCAGGTGTCAGGCCTGAGCCTCTTAGGTGGCAGAGCGGAGTTCAGAACATTGGTCCACCAGACACCTCCTGGCCCCACATAATATCAAATGGTGAAAGCTCTCCCAGAGATCTCCATCTCAATGCTAAGACCAAGCTCCACACAATGAACAGCAAGCTACAATGCTAGACACCCCATGCCAAACACCTAGCAAGAGAGAAACACAACAAAAACCATTAGCAGACAGGATGCCTAAAATCGTAATAAGGTCATAGACACACAGAAAAACACTACCAGATGTGGTCCAGCCCACCAGAAAGACAAGATCCAGCCTCATTCACCAGAACACAGGAATCAGTCCCTTCTACCAGGAAACATGCAACCCACTGAACCAACCTTACCCATTGGGGGCAGACACCAAAAACAATGGAAATTACAAACCTACAGCCTGTGAAAAGGAGACCACAAATGCAGTAAGTTAAGCAAAATGAGAAGACAGAGGAATACACAGCAAATGAAGGAGCAAAGTAAAAACCTACCAGACCAAACAAATGAAGAAGAAATAGGCAGTCTACCTGAAAAAGAATTCAGAGTAATGAGAGTAAAGATAATACAAAATCTTGGAAACAGAAGAGAGAAAATGCAAGAAAAGTTTAACAAGGACATAGAAGAATTAAAGAGCAAACAAACACTGATGAACAACACAATAAATGAAATTAAAATTTCTCTAGAAGGGAACAATAGCAGAAAAACTGAGACAGAAGAACGGATAAGTGAACTGGAAGACAAAAGAGTGGAAATAACTTCCACAAGGCTGAATAAAGAAAAAAGAATGAAAAGAATTGAGGACAGTCTCAGAGACTTCTGGGACAACATTAAACACAGCAACATTCAAATTAGAGGGGTCCCAAAAGAAGAAGAGAAAAAGAAAGGGACTGAGAAAATATTTGAAGAGATTATAGTTGAAAATTTCCCTAAGATGGGAAAGGAAATAGACAATTAATTCCAGGAAGCACAGAGAGTCCCATACAGGATAAGTCCGAGGATAAACATACAGAGATGCATATTAAACAAACTATCAAAAATTGGTGTTTGGAGGGGAAGATGCCGGAAGAGTAAGATGCGGAGATCACCTTCCTCCCCACAGATACACCAGAAATACATCTACACGTGGAACAACTCCTACAGAACACCTACTGAACGCTGGCATTAGACCTCAGACCTCCCAAAAGGCAAGAAACTCCCCACGTACCTGGGTAGGGCAAAAGAAAAAAGAATAAACAGGGACAAAAGAATAGGGACGGGACCTGCACCAGTGGGAGGGAGCTGTGAAGGAGGAAAGGTTTCCACACACTGGGAGCCCTTTCACCAGCGGAGACTGGGTGGCAGAGGGGGAAAGCTTCCGAACCGCGGAGGAGAGAACAGTAACAGGGGTGCGGAGGGCAAAGCGGAGAGATTCCTGCACAGAGGATCAGTGCCGAACAGCACTTACCAGCCTGAAAGGCTTGTCTGCTCACCTACCGGGGAGGGCGGGGCTGGGAGCTGAGGCTCGGGCTTTGTTTGGAGCTCAGGGTGAGGACTGGGATTGGCGGCGTGGACACAGCCTGCAGGGGGCTAGTGCACGATGGCTAGCTGGGAGTCCGGGACCAGCCGAAGAGGCAAGAGACATTTTCTTGCCTCTTTGTTTCCTGGTGCGTGAGGAGAGGGGATTAAGAGTGCTGCATAAAGGAGCACCAGAGACGGGCGCGAGCCACGGCTAAAAGCGTGGACCACAGAGACGGGCATGAGATGCTAAGGCTGCTGCTGCCACCACCAAGAAGCCTGTGTGCGAGCACAGGTCACTATCCACACAACCCTTCCGGGGAGCCTGTGCACCCTGCCACTACCGGGGTCCCGGGATCCAGGGACAACTTCCCCAGGAGAACGCACGGCACGCCTCAGGCTGGTGCAACATCACACTGGCCTCTGCCGCCGCAGGCTTGTCCTGCACTCCGTGCCCCTCCCTCCCCCATGGCCTGAGTGAGCCAGAGTCCCCGAAGCAGCTGCTCCTTTAACCCCGTCCTGAGTGAAGAACAGACACCTTCCGGCTACCTACACACAGATGCAGGGCCAAATCCGAAGCTGAGCCCCGGGAGATGTGAGAACAAAGAAGAGAAAGGGAAATCTGTCCCACCAGCCTCAGAACCAGTGGATTAAAGCTGCACAATCAGCTTGATGTACCCTGCATCTGTGGAATACATGAATAGACAACGAATCACCCCAAATTGAGGAGGTGGACTTTGAGAGCAAAATTTATGATTTTTTCCCCTTTTCCTCTTTTTGAGAGTGTGTATGCTTCTGTGTGAGATTTTGTCTGTATAGCTTTGCTTCCACCATTTACCCTAGGGTTCTATCTGTCGAGTTTTTTTTTTTGTTTGTTTTTTAAATTTTTTTTCTCTTAATAATTATTTTTTACTTTAATAACTTTATTATATTTTATCTTATTTTATTTTATTTTATTCTTTCTTTCTTTCTACTTCTACTAATTCTTTCTTTCTAATTTTCTCCCTTTTATTTTGAGCTGTGGGGATGAAAGGCTCTTGGTGCTACAGCCAAAAGTCAGTGCTGTGTCTCTGAGGTGGGAGAGCCAACTTCAGGACACTGGTCCAGAAGAGAACTCCCAGCTCCACATAAGATCAAATGGCAAAAATCTCCCAGAGAGCTCCATCATAACACTAGCACCCAGCTTAATTTAATGACCAGCAAGCTACAGTGCTGGACATCCTATGTCAAACAACTAGCAAGACAGGAACACAACACCACCCATTAGCAGAGAGGCTGCCTAAAATCATAATAAGTCCACAGACACCCCCAAACACACAACAAGACACGGACCTACCCACCAGAAAGAAAAGATCCAGCCTCATCCACCAGAATACAGGCACTAGTCCTCTCCACCACGAAGCCTACACAACCCACTGAACCAACCTTAGCCACTGGGGACAGACACCAAAAACAATGGGAACTAGGAACCTGCAGCCTGCAAAAAGGAGACCACAAACACAGTAAGACAAGCAAAATGAGAAGACAGAGAAACACACAGTAGATGAAGGAGCAAGATAAAAACCCAACAGACCTAACAAATGAAGAAGAAATAAGCAGTCTACCTGATAAAGAATTCAAAATAATGATAGTAAAGGTGATCAAAAATCTTGGAAATACAATAGACAAAATGCAAGAAACATTTAACAAGGGCCTAGAAGAACTAAAGATGAAACAAACAATGATGAACAACACAATAAATGAAATGAAAAATACTCTAGATGGGATCAATAGCAGAATAACTGAGGCAGAAGAACGGATAAGTGACCTGGAAGATAAAATAGTGGATATAACTACTGCAGAGCAGAATAAAGAAAAAAGAATGAAAAAAACGGAGGACAGTCTCAGAGACCTCTGGGACAACATTAAACACACCAACATTTGAATTATAGGGGTTCCAGAAGAAGAAGAGAAAAAGAAAGAGACTGAGAAAATATTTGAAGAGATTATGGTTGAAAACTTCCCTAATATGGGAAAGGAAAGAGCTAATCAGGTCCAGGAAGCACAGAGAGTCCCATACAAGATAAATCCAAGGAGAAATACACCAAGACACATATTAATCAAACTGTCAAAAATGAAATATGAAGAAAACATATTAAAAGCAGCAAGGGAAAAACAACAAATAAGAGACAAAGGAATCCCAATAAGGTTAACAGCTGATCTTTCATCAAAAACTCTGCAAGCCAGAAGGGACTGGCAGGACATATTTAAAGTGATGAAGGACAAAAACCTGCAACCAAGATTACTCTACCCAGCAAGGCTCTCATTCAGATTTGATGGAGAAATTAAAACCTTTAAAGACAAGCAAAAGCTGAGAGAGTTCAGCACCACCAAACCAGATTTACAACAAATGCTATAAAAACTTCTCTAGGCAAGAAACACAAAAGAAGGAAAAGACCTACAATAACGAACACAAAACAATTAAGAAAATGGGAATAGAAACATACATATTGATAATTACCTTAAATGTAAATGGACTAAATGCTACCACCAAAAGACACAGATTGGCTGAATAGATACAAAAACGAGACCCATATATATGCTGTCTACAAGAGACCCACTTCAGACCTAGTGACACATACAGACTGAAAGTAAGAGGATGGAAAAAGATATTCCATGCAAATGGAAACCAAAAGAAAGCTGGAGTAGCAATTCTCATATCAGCCAAAGTAGACTTTAAAATAAAGACGATTAGAACAGACAAAGAAGGACACTACATAGTGATCAAGGGATTTATCCAAAAAGAAGATATAACAATTGAAATATTTATGCACCCAATATCAGAGTACCTCAATACATAAGGCAAATACGAACAGCCATAAAAGGGGAAATCGACAGTAACACATTCATAGTAGGGTACTTTAACACCCCACTTTCACCCATGGACAGATCATCCAAAACGAAAATCAATAAGGAAACACAAGCTTTAATGACACAACAGACCAGATGGACTTAATTGATAACAATAGGACATTCCATCCAACAACAACAGAATACACATTTTTCTCAAGTGTTCATGGAACATTCTCCAGGATAGATCATATCTTGGGTCATAAATCAAGCCTTGGTAAATTTAAGAAAATTGAAATTATATCAAGTATCTTTTCAGACCACAATACTATGAGACTAGATATCAATTACAGGAAAAGATCTGTAAAAAATACACACACATGGAGGCTAAACAATACACTACCTAATAACGAAGTGATCACTGAAGAAATCAAAGAGGAAATCAAAAAATACCTAGAAACAAATGACAATGGAGATATGACGACCCAAAACAAATGGGATGCAGCAGAAGCAGTTCTAACAGGGAAGTTTATAGCAACACAATCCTACCTTAAGAAACAGAAAACATCTCGAATAAACTACCTAACCTTGCACCTAAAGCAATTAGAGAAAGAAGAACAAAAAAATCCCAAAGTTAGCAGAAAGAAAGAAATGATAAAGATCAGATCAGAAAAAAATGAAAAAGAAATGAAGGAACCAATAGCAAAGATCAATAAAACTAAAAGCTGGTTCCTTGAGAAGAAAAACAAAACTGATAAACCATTAGCCAGATTGATCAAGAAAAAAAGGGAGAAGACACAGATCAATAGAGTTAGAAATGAAAAAGGAGAAGTAACAACTGACACTGCAGAAATAAAAGAGATCATGAGACATTACTACAAGCAACTCTATGCCAATAAAATGGACAATCTGGAAGAAATGGACAAATTCTTAGAAATGCACAAACTGCCAAGACTGAATCAGGAAGAAATAGAAAATATGAACACACCAATCACAAGCACTGAAATTGAAACTGTGATTAAAAATCTTCCAATAAACAAAAGCCCAGGACCAGATGGCTTCACAGGCGAATTGTATCAAACATTTGGAGAAGAGCTAACACCTACCCTTCTCAAACTCTTCCAAAATATAGCAGAGGAAGGATCACTTGAAAACTCATTCTACGAGGACACCATCACCTTAATACCAAAACCAGACAACAATGTCACAAAGAAAGAAAACTAAAGGCCAATAACACTGATGAACATAGATGAAAAATTCTCAACAAAATACTAGCAAGCAATGCAACAGCACATTAAAAGGATCATACACCATGATCAAGTGGGGTTTATTCCAGGAATGCAAGGATTCTTCAATATATGAAAACCAATCAACGTGATACACCATATTAACAAATTGAAGGAGAAAAACCATATGATCATCACAATAGATGCAGAGAAAGCTTTTGACAATATTCAACACCCATTTATGATAGAAATCTGGCAGAAAGTAGGCATAGAGGGAAATTTCCTCAACATAATAAAGGCCATATATGACAAGCCCACAGCCAACATCATCCTCAATGGTGAAAAACTGAAAGCATTTCCACTAAGATCAGGAACAAGACAAGTTTGCCCACTCTCACCACTCTTATTCAACATAGTTTTGGAAGTTTTAGCCACAGCAATCAGAGAAGAAAAGGAAATAAAAGGAATCCAAATTGGAAAAGAAGAAGTAAAGCTGTCACTGTTTGCAGGTGACATGATACTATACATAGAGAATCCTAAAGATGCTACCAGAAAACTTCTAGAGCTAATCAATGAATTTGGTAAAGTAGCAGGATACAAAATTAATGCACCAACATCACTGGCATTCCTATATAGTAATGGTGAAAAATCTGAAAGTGAAATCAAGAAAACAGTCCCATTTACCATTGCAACAAAAAGAATAAAATATCTAGGAATAAACCTACCTAAGGAGACAAAAGACCTGTATGCAGAAAATTATAAGACAGTGATGAAAGAAATTAAAGATGATACAAATAGATGGAGAGATATACCATGTTCTTAGATTGGAAGAATCAACATTGTGAAAATGACTCTACTACCCAAAGCAATCTACAGATTCAATACAATTCCTATCAAACTACCACTGGCATTTTTCACAGAACTAGAACAAAAAATTTCACAATTTGTATGGAAACACAAAAGAGCCAGAATAACCAAAGCAATCTTGAGAACCAAAAACGGAGCTTGAGGAATAAGGCTCCCTGATTTCAGACTATACTACAAAGCTACAGTAATCAAGATAGTATGGTACCAGCACAAAAACAGAAGCATGGATCAATGGAACAGGATAGAAAGCCCAGAGATAAACCCATGCACATATGATCACCTTATCTTTGACAAAGGAGGCAGGAATGTACAGTGGGGAAAGGACAGCCTCTTCCATAAGTGGTGCTGGGAAAACTGGACAGGTACATGTAAAAGTATGAGATTAGATCACTCCCTAACAGCATACAAAAACATAAGCTCAAAGTGGATTAAAGACCTAAATGTAAGGCCAGAAACTACCAAACTCTTAGAGGAAAACATAGGCAGAACACTCTATGACATAAATCACAGCAAGATCCTTTTTGACCCACCTCCTAGAGAATTGGAATTAAAAGCAAAAAAATACAAATGGGACCTAATGAAAATTCAAAGCTTTGGCACAGAAAAGGAAATCATAAACAAGATCAAAAGCCAACCCTCAGAATGCGAGAAAATATTTTCAAATGAAGCAACTGACAAAGGATTAATCTCCAAAATTTATAAGCAGCTCATGCAGCTCAATAACATAAAAGCAAACAACCCAATCCAAAGATGGGCAGAAGACCTAAATAGACATTTCTCCAAAGAAGATATACAGACTGCCAACAAACACATGAAAGAATACTCAACATCATTAATCATTAGAGAAATGCAAATCAAAACTACAATGAGATATCATCTCACACCAGTCAGAATGGCCATCATCAAAAAATCTAGAAACAATAAATGCTGGAGAGGGTGTGGAGAAAAGGGAACCCTCTTGCAATGTTGTTGGGAATGTAAATTGATATAGCCACTATGGAGAACAGTATGGAGTTTCCTTAAAAAACTACAAATGGAACTATCATATGCCCCAGCAATCCCCCTACTGGGCATATACAGTGAAAAAACCATAATTCAAAAAGAGTCATGTAGCAAAATGTTCATTGCAGCTCTATTTACAATAGCCCAGAGATGGAAACAACCTAAGTGTCCATCATCGGATGAATGGATAAAGAAGATGTGGCACATATATACAATGGAATATTACTCAGCCATAAAAAGAAACGAATTTGAGCTATTTGTAATGAGGTGGATAGACCTACAGTCTGTCATACAGAATGAATTAAGTCAGAAAGAGAGAGACAAATACCGTATGCTAACACATATGTATGGAATTTAAGGAAGAAAATGTCATGAAGAACCTAGTGGTAAGAGAGGAACAAAGACACAGACTTACTAGAGAATGGACTTGAGGATATGGGGAGGGGGAGGTGTAAGGTGTGAGAAAGTGAGAGAGAGGCATGGACATATATACACTACCAAACCTAAGTTAGATAGCTAGTGGGAAGCAGCCGCATAGCACAGGGAGATCAGCTCTGTGCTTTGTGACCGCCTGTAGGGGTGGCATAAGGAGGGTGGGTGGGAGGGAGATGTAGGAGTGAAGAGACATGGGAACATATGTATATGTATAACTGATTCACTTTGTTATAAAGCAGAAAGGAACACAACATTGTAAGGCAATTATACTCCAATAAAGATGTTAAAAAAACTATCAAAAATTAAATACAAAGGAAAAGTATTAAAAGCAGCAAGGGAAAGGGAATAAATAATATACAAGGGAATCCCCATAGGTTAGCAGCTGATTTCTAAGCAGAAACGCTGCAAGCCAGAAGGGACTGGCAGGACATATTTAAAGTGATGAAAGGGAAAAACCTACAACCAATATTACTCTACCCAGCAGTGATTCTATTCAGATTTGACGGAGAAATTAAAACTTTTACAGAGAAGAAAACATGAGAGAATTCAGCACCACCAAACCACCTTTACAACAACTGCTAAAGGAACTTCTCTAGGCAGGAAAAACAAGAGAAGGATAAGACCTACAATAAAAAACCCAAAACAATTAAGAAAATGGTAACAGGAACACACATATCGATAATTACCTTAAATGTAAATGGACTAAATGCTCCCACAAAAAGACACAGATTGGCTGAATAGATACAAAAACAAGACCCGTATATATGCTGTCTACAAGATACCCACTTCATACTGAAGGAAACATACAGACTGAAAGTGAGGGGATGGAAAAACATATTCCATACAAGTGGAAATCAAAAGAAATCTGGAGTAGCAATTCTCATATCAGACAAAATAGACTTTAAAACTAAGACTATTACAAGAGACAAAGAAGGACACTATATAATGATCAAGGGATCAATCCAAGAAGAAGATATATCAATTGTAAATATTTATGAACCCAACATAGGAGCACCTCAAAACATAAGGCAAATACTAACAGCCATAAAAGGGGAAATCGACAGTACCACAATCATAGTAGGAGACTTTAATACCCCACTTTCACCAACGGACAGATCATCCAAAAGGAAAATAAATAAAGAAACACAAGCTTTAAATGATACATTAAACAAGATGGACTCTATTGATATTTAAAGGACATTCCATGCAAAAACAACAGAATACACTTTCTTCTCAAGTGCTCATGGAACATTCTTCAGGATAGGTCATATCTTGGGTCACAAATCAAGCCTTGGTAAATTTAGCAATATTGAAACTGTATAAACTATCTTTTCCAACCACAACGCTATGAGACTAGATATCAATTACAGGAAAAAAACTGTAAAAATGCAAGCACATGGAAGCTAAATAAAACACTACTAAATAACCAAGAGATAACTGAAGAAATAAAAGAGAAAATTAAAAAATACCTAGAAACAAATGACAATGAAAATACGATGACCCAAAACCTATAGGGTGCAGCAAAAGCAGTTCTGAGGGGGAAGTTTATAGCAATACAAGCCCACCTTCAGAAGCAGGAAACATCTCAAATAAACAACCTAACCTTGCACCTCAAGCAATTAGAGAAAGAAGAACAAAAAAAACCCCAAAGTTAGCAAAAGGAAAGAAATCATAAAAATCAAATCAGAAATAAATGAAAAAGAAATGAAGAAAATGATAGCAAAGATCAATAAAACTAAAAACTTGTTGTTTGAGATGATAAACAAAATTGATAAACTATTAGCCAGACACATCAAGAAAAAAGGGAGAAAACTCAAATCAGTAGAATTACAAATGAAAAAACAGAAGTAACAACAGACACTGTAGAAATACAAATGATCATGAGAGATTACTACAAGCAACTATATGCCAATAAAATGGACAACCTGGAAGAATCAGACAACTTCTTAGAAAGGCACAACCTGCCGAGACTGAACCAGGAAGAAATAGAAAATATGAATACACCAATCACAAGCACTGAAATTGAAACTGTGATTAAAAATCTTCCAAAACAAAAGCCCAGGACCAGATGGCTTCACAGGCGAATTCTATCAAACATGAAGAGAACAGCTAACACCTATCCTTCTCAAACTCTTCCAAAATATGGCAGAGGTTGGAACACTCCCAAACTCATTGTACGAGGCCACCATCACCTTGATACCAAAACCAGACAAAGACGTCAAAAAGAAAGAAAACTACAGGCCAATATCACTGATGAACATAGATGAAAAAATCCTCAACAAAATACTAGCAAACAGAATCCAACAGCACAATAAAAGGATCATGCACCGTGATCAAGTCGGGTTTATTCCAGGAATGCAAGGATTCTTCAATATACGCAAATCAATCAACGTGATACACCATATTAACAAACTGAAGAAGAAAAACAATATGATCTTCTAAATTGATACAGAGAAAGCTTTTGCTAAAATTGAACACCCATTTATGATAAAAACCCTGCAGAAAGTAGGCATAGAGGGAACTTTCCTCAACATAATAAAGGCCATATATGACAAACCCACAGTCAACATCATCCTCAATGGTGAAAAACTGAAACCATTTCCACTAAGATCAGGAACAAGACAAGGTTGCCCACTCTCACCACTATTATTCAACATTGTTTTGGAAGTTTTAGCCACAGCAATCAGAGAAGAAAAAGAAACAAAAGGAATCCTAATCGGAAAAAAAGAAGTAAAGCTGTCACTGTTTGCAGATGACATGATACTCTTCATAGAGAATCCTAAAGATGCTACCAGAAAACTACTAGAGCTAATCAATGAATTTGGTAAAGTAGCAGGATACCAAATTAATACACAGAAATCCCTGGCATTCCTATACACTAATGATGAAAAATCTGGAAGTGAAATTAAGAAAACACTCTCCCAATACAGGATAAATCCAAGCAGAAATACGCCAAGACACATATTAATCAAACTGTCAAAAATTAAATACAAAGAAAGCATATTAAAAGCAGCAAGGGAAAAACAACAAATAACACACAAGGGAATTCCCATAAGGTTAACAGCTGATCTCTCAGCAGAAACCCTACAAGCCAGAAGGGAGTGGCAGGACATACTGAAAGTGATGAAGGAGAAAAACCTGCAGCCAAGACTACTCTACCCAGCAAGGATCTCATTCAGATTTGATGGAGAAATTAAAACCTTTACAGACAAGCAAAAGCTGAGAGAGTTCAGCACCACCAAACCAGCTTTACAACAAATACTAAAGGAACTTCTCTAGAGAAGAAACACAAGAGAATGAACAGACCTATAATAAGGAACCCAAAACAATTTAGAAAATGGGAATAGGAACATACATATCGATAATTACCTTAAATGTAAATGGACTAAATGCTCCCACCAAAAGACACAGACTGGCTGAATGGATACAAAAACAAGACCCTTACATATGCTGTCTACAAGAGACCCACTTCAGACCTAGAGACACATACAGACTGAAAGTAAGGGGATGGAAAAAGATATTCCATGCAAATGGAAACCAAAAGAAAGCTGGAGTAGCAACTCTCATATCAGAAAAAATAGACTTTAAAATAAGGACTATTAGAATAGACAAAGAAGGACACTACATAATGATCAAGGGATCGATCCAAGAAGAAGATATAACAATTGTAAATATTTATGCACCCAACATAGGAGCACCTCAATACATAAGGCAAATACTAACAGCCATAAAAGGGGAAATCGACAGTAACACATTCATAGTAGGGGACTTTAACACCCCACTTTCACCCATGGACAGATCATCCAAAATGAAAATAAATAAGGAAACACAAGCTTTAAATGATACATTAAACAAGATGGACTTAATTGATATTTATAGGACACTCCATCCAAAAACAACAGAATACACATTTTTCTCAAGTGCTCATGGAACATTCTCCAGGATAGATCATATCTTGTGTCACAAATCAAGCCTTGGTAAAGTTAAGAAAATTGAAGTTGTATCAAGTAACTTTTCTGACCACAACGCCATGAGACTAGATATCAATTACAGGAAAAGATCTGTAAAAAATACAAACACATGGAGGCTAAACAATACACTACTAAATAATGAAGTGATCATTGAAGAAATCAAAGAGGAAATAAAAAAATACCTAGAAACAAATGACAATGGAGACACAACGACCCAAAACCTATGGGATGCAGCAAAAGCAGTTCTAAGGGGGAAGTTTATAGCAATACAAGCCCACCTTAAGAAGCAGGAAACATCTCAAATAAACAACCTAACCTTGCACCTCAAGCAATTAGAGAAAGAAGAACAAAAAAACCCAAAAGCTAGCAGAAGGAAAGAAATTATAAAAATCAGATCAGAAATAAATGAAAAAGAATGAAGGAAACAATAGCAAAGATCAATAAAACTAAAAGCTGGTTCTTTGAGAAGATAAACACAATAGATAAACCACTCGTCAGACTCATCAAGAAAAAAAGAGAGAAGACTCAAATCAATAGAATTAGAAACGAAAATGGAGAAGTAACAACAGACATTGCAGAAATAAAAAAGATCATGAGAGATTACTACAAGCAACTCTATGCCAATAAAATGGACAATCTGGAAGAAATGGACAAATTCTTAGAAATGCACAACCTGCCAAAACTGAATCAGGAAGAAATAGAAAATATGAACAGACCAATCACAAGCACGGAAATTGAAACTGTGATTAAAAATATTCCAACAAAAAAGACCGCAGGACCAGATGGCTTCACAGGCGAATTCTATCAAACATGAAGAGAACAGCTAACACCTATCCTTCTCAAACTCTTCCAAAATATAGCAGAGGGAGGAACACTCCCAAATTCCTTCTACGAGGCCATCTTCACCTTGATACCAAAACCAGACAAGGATGTCACAAAGAAAGAAAACTACAGGCCAATATCACTGATGAACATAGATGCAAAAATCCTCAACAAAATACTAGCAAACAGAATCCAACAGCACATTAAAAGGAACATACAACATGATCAAGTCGGGTTTATTCCAGGAATGCAAGGATTCTTCAATATACACAAATCTATCAATGTGATACACCATATTAACAAATTGAAGGAGAAAAACCATATGATCATCTCAATAGATGCAGAGAAAGCTTTTGACAAAATTCAACACCCATTTATGATAAAAACCCTCCAGAAAGTAGGCATAGAGGGAACTTTCCTCAACATAATAAAAGCCATATATGACAAGCCCACAGCCAACATTATCCTCAATGGTGAAAAACTGAAAGCATTTCCACTAAGATCAGGAACAAGACAAGTTTGCCCACTCTCACCACTATTATTCAACATAGTTTTGGAAGTTTTAGCCACAGCAATCAGAGAAGAAAAGGAAATAAAAGGAATCCAAATTGGAAAAGAAGAAGTAAAGCTGTCACTGTTTGCAGATGACATGATACTATACATAGAGAATCCTAAAGATGCTACCAGAAAACTACTAGAGCTAATCAATGAATTTGGTAAAGTACCAGGTTATAAAACTAATGCACAGAAATCTCTGGCATTCCTATATACTAATGATGAAAAATCTGAAAGTGAAATCAAGAAAACAGTCCCATTTACCATTGCAACAAAAAGAATAAAATATCTAGGAATAAACCTACCTAAGGAGACAAAAGACCTGTATGCAGAAAATTATAAGACACTGATGAAACAAATTAAAGATGATACAAATAGATGGAGAGATATACCATGTTCTTGGATTGGAAGAATCAACATTGTGAAAATGACTCTCCTACCCAAAGCAATCTATAGATTCAATGCAATCCTATCAAACTACCACTGGCATTTTTCACAGAACTAGAACAAAAAATTTCACAATTTGTATGGATACACAAAAGACCCCGAATTGCCAAAGCAATCTTGAGAACGATAAAAGGAGATGGAGGAATCAGGCTCCCTGACTTCAGACTATACTACAAAGCTACAGTAATCAAGACAGTATGGTACTGGCACAAGAACAGAAAGAGAGATCAATGGAACAGGATAGAAAGTCCAGAGATAAACCCACTCACATATGGTCACCTTATCTTTGATAAAGTTGGCAGGAATGTACAGTGAAGAAAGGACAGCCTCTTCAGTAAGTGGTGCTGGGAAAACTGGACAGATACATGTAAAAGTATGAGATTAGATCACTCCCTAACACCATACACAAAAATAAGCTCAAAATGGATTAAAGACCTAAATGTAAGGCCAGAAACTACCAAACTCTTAGAGGAAAACATAGGCAGAACACTCTATGACATGAATCACAGCAAGATCCTTTCTGACCCACCTCCTAGAGTAATGGAAATAAAAACAAAAATAAACAAATGAGACCTAATGAAACTTCAAAGCTTTTGCACAACAAAGGAAACCATAAGCAAGACCAAAAGACAACCCTCAGAATGGGAGAAAACATTTGCAAATGAAGCAACTGACAAAGGATTAATCTCCAGAATTTACAAGCAGCTCATGCAGCTCAATAAGAAAAAAACAAACAACCCAATCCAAAAATGGGCAGAAGACCTAAATAGACATTTCTCCAAAGAAGATATACAGATTTCCAACAAACACATGAAAGAATGCTCAACATCATTAATCATTAGAAAAATGCAAATCAAAACTACAATGAGATATCATCTCACACCAGTCAGAATGGCCATCATCAAAAAATCTAGAAACAGTAAATGCTGGAGAGGGTGTGGAGAAAAGGGAACACTCTTGCACTGCTGGTGGGAATGTGAATTCGTTCAGCCACTATGAAGAACAGTATGGAGGTTCCTTAAAAACTACAAATAGAACTACTATATGACCCAGAAATCCCACTACTGGGCATATACCCTGAGAAAACCAAAATCCATAAAGAGTCATGTAGCAAAATGTTCATTGCAGCTCTATTTACAATAGCCCAGAGATGGAAACAACCTAAGTGCCCATCATCGGATGAATGGATAAAGAAGATGTGGCACATATATACAATGGAATATTACTCAGCCATAAAAAGAAACAAAATTGAGCTATTTGTAATGAGGTGGATAGACCTAGAGTCTGTCATACAGAGTGAAGTAAGTCAGAAAGAGAAAGACAAATACCATATGCTAACACATATATATGGAATTTAAGAAGAAAAAAAAATTTTCATGAAGAACCCAGGGGTAAGACAGGGATAAAGACACAGACCTACTGGAGAACGGACTTGAGGATATGGGGAGGGGGAAGGGTGAGCTGTGACAGGGCAAGAGAGAGTCATGGACATATACACACTAACAAACGAAAGGTAGATAGCTCGTGGGAAGCAGCCGCATGGCACAGGGAGATCAGCTCAGTGCTTTGTGACCGCCTGGAGGGGTGGGATAGGGAGGGTGGGAGGGAGGGAGACGCAAGAGGGAAGAGATATGGGAACATATGTATATGTATAACTGACTCACTTTGTTATAAAGCAGAAACTAACATACCATCATAAAGCAATTATACCCCAATAAAGATGTTAAAAAAAAAAAAGAAAATACTCCCATTTACCATTGCAACAAAAAGAATAACATATGTAGGAAAAACCTACCTAAGGAGACAAAACACCTGTATACAGAAAATTATGACACTGATGAAAGAAATTAAAGATGATACAAATATATAGATGGAGTGATATACCATATTCTTGAGATGGAAGTGTCAACATTGTGAAAATGACTATAGTCCCAAAGCAATCTACAGATTCAATGCGATCCCCATCAAACTACCACTAGCATTTTTCACAGAACTAGAACAAAATTTCACAATTTGAATGGAAACACAAAAGACCACGAATAACGAAAGCAATCTTGAGAACGAGAAACGGAGCTGGAGGAATCAGGCTCCCTGCCTTCTGAGTATACTACAAAGCTACAGTAATGAAGACAGTATGGTACCGACACAGAAACAGAAATATATATCAATGAAACAGGATACAAAACCCAGAGATAAACCCACGCACATATGGTCACCTTATTTTTGATGAAGGTGGCAAGAATATACAGTGGAGAAAAGACAGCCTCTTCAATAAGTGGTACTGGGAAAACTGGACAGCTACATGTAGAAGAATAAAATTAGAGCACTCCTTAGCACCATACACAAAAATAAACTCAAAATGGATTAAAGGCCTGAATGTAAGGCCAGACACTATCAAACTCTTAGAGGAAAACATCGGCAGAACACTCTGTGACATAAATCACAGCAAGATCCTTTTTGACCCACCTCCTACAGAAATCGAAAATATAAAAATAAACAAATGGGACCTAGTGAAACTTCAAAGCTTTTGCACAGCTTTGCAAGACTCAAGAGGGATGAGATATGGGAATATATGTATATGTATACCTGATTCACTTTGTTATAAAGCAGAAGCTAACACACCATTGTAAAGCAATTATACTCCAATAAAATGTTTTGAAAAATAAATAAAATAAAACCAACATCCTTGAAAAAAAAAGAAAATAAACAAACTTTTAAACTATTTAAACTTAAAAGCTTTTGCACAGCAATGGAAACCATAAACAAAATGAAAAGACAATCTAATAAATGGGAGAAAATATTTGCAAATGATATGACCAATAAATAATTAATATCCAAAATATCAATATATAAACAGTTCATGCAACTCAATATAAAAATCAAACAAACAACCTAATTTAAAAATGGGCAGAAACCTGAATAAACATTTTTCCAAAGAGGACATATAGATGACCAGCTGGCACATGAAAAGATGCTCGACATCAGTAATCATCAGCGAAATGCAAATCAAAATTAATGATACAGCACCTTACCTCTCAAAATGGCTATTATCAAAAAGAACACAATAACAAATGTTGGTGAGGATGTAGAGAAAAGGGAACCCTCATACAGCGTTGGTGGGAATGTAAATTGGTGTACCCACTATGGAAAACATTCTGGATATTCCTTAGAAATTTAAAAATAGAACTACCATATGATTCAGAAATTCCACTCTTGGGTATGTATTCAAAGACAATGAAAACACTAATTTGAAAAGATACATGCACCCAAATGTCCATAGCAGCATTATTTACAATAGCTAAGACATGGAAGCCACCAAAGTGTCTATCAACAGATGAATGTATTAAGAAGATGTGGTGTATATATATACAATGGAATAATAACCAGAAGAAAGAATGAAATTTTACCATTTGCAAAAATATGGGTAGACGTAGAGGGTATTATGCTTAGTGAAATAAGTCAGGCAGAGAGAGACACTGTGTGATATCATTTATATGTAGAATCTAAAAAATAAAAGAAACTAGTAAAAATAACAAAAAAGAAATAGACTCACAGGTATAGAGAACAAACTAGTGGTTACCAGTGGGAAGAGGGAATGGGGAGGGGCAATATAGGGATAGGGGATTAAGAGGTAGAAACAGTTATGTGTAAAATAAGCTACAAAGATATATTGTACAATACAGGGAATACAGCCAATATTTTATAATAACTATAAATGGAATATAATTTTTTAAAGTTAGACTTTAATAGGCATTTCTCCAAAGAAGATATGCAAATCGTTGGTAAGCATATGAAAAGGTACTCAATATCATTATTCATTAGGGAAATGCAAATCAAAACCACAATTTGATACCACTTAATACCTACTAGGATGGCTATAATAAGAAAAAACAAGCAAGCATTGGCAAGGATGTGGAGAATTTGGGACACTCACACATTGCTGTTGGGCATGTAAAATGGTGCAGGTGCTGTGTAAGACAGTGTGGTGGTTATTCAGAAAGTTAAGCCACGTGCCCAAACAATTCTGCTCTTAGGTATATATACTCAAGAATAAAAAGACAGACACAAACATTTATTTGTATGTCAATTATCATTGCAGGATTATTCACAATATTCAAAAGGTGGAAACAAGAAAAGTATCCATCAACAGATGACTGGATAAACAAATTGTGGCACATACATTCAATGGAATATGTATATATATGTATATATATATATATATATATATATATATATATATATATATATATATACATACTCAACCACAAAAAGGAATGAGGTTCAGGTACATGCTACAACATGGTTTAACTTTGGAATATAACTTTTAAAAATTGTGAATCACTCTATTGTACACCTCTGACTTACATAATATTGTACATCAACTATGCTTCAATTAAAAATGGTTAAAATGGTAAATTTTGTGTCATGTGTATTTTACCACAATAAAAATACTGTTTTAAACCTTCAGTGGCACCAATAAGAGAATGCACCATCTAAAAAATAATAATATTTTTATATTGATTACATGTTGCAATCATAATATTTTGGATATATTCGGCTAAATAAAATGTGTTATTAAATTTTTTTAAATAAAAGAAAATAAATTAAATTAAATTCACATGGAAAGGCACAGGCCCTAGAATAGCTAAAACCACATGATTGGGAAAGTGATGTACAGATACCTATCAAAACTGAAAATAAAAACGCTTTTCAACCCATAAATCCTACATTTGGAAACTTATCATATAAAAGTACCACTAAAAAATATATATATTCATATGTATATGAATGTTTATTGCTGTGCTGTTTATAGTGGTAAGGTTTGTAAATAACCTACCAATTGAGAATTGAATCAATTGTATAGTATCCTTACTGTAGACCATTATGAAAATATTTAAACATAATTTTTTAGGATGGGGAGGAAGGAGTCATATCCATAGCACAAGAAGAGATGTCAGCCTTTAATAGAAACAGGGACATGTCATCTATTATAAAAGGAAGGCATATGGGTAAAGATGTCAGTAAGTTGGTAGCTTTGGTGGATGAAGGCAATGGACTTTCCATCTAACTGTGAATATTTTCTAAGCGACAGGTGAATCACAGTCATGAGTTTGCTGTGAGAAAGGGGAAGAGATGAAATAGTGGAGGTTTGAGGTAGGAGAAGAATTTTGGCAATAGGAAAGAAACAGTAGGGTAGCATATTAACCTTACTGGGCAATGTTATCTTCCCATCTGAGATTTTGAGTTCTTGAATATAAATGAGACCAATCAGTAGGGATGTGTACACTTTTTCAGGCACAATACTAATGTTTGAGAAATTGTGAGTTGTTTATGCTATAAATGTGTGCATGCACCTGTTTGTATCTATTTATATCTTTACCTATATTTCTCTTACACATTAAAATCAATGTATGAGCACCAACTAAAATCATCTCAAGGACCACCATGCATTTCAAATGGAGAAACATTGCCTTAGAAAAGCTCCTACCATGCACAAATATCATCTCCTCTTTGAAGTATTGTCAGACACCCAGAGACATGGTTAAGAACTCCCTCTTCTATGTCTCAACAGCATCTTGCATTTAACCTTATTCAGCTCCATAAAGACATGGACTGTGTCTTTAAAATATGCATTCCCATGACCTTACAGGATGGGGAACCTGGAACATAGTGGAGCCCCACTGACTGAGTGATGGGACAGACCCAAGTGCTCATCAAGGTTTTGAAAACTGAATTCTAAAAACTTAGCCTCCTCTATAACATCCACCAAACACCTATCTGCCTCCACCTGAGAGACTGGTGGGCAGCATTTGTCCTTAGGAAAAATTGTTCCCGAGATCATTGTGGACATGAAATCCTTTGCTGAAGGGATCAGAGAGATATGATTCTCACCAGGAATACAACAGTCATGTAATCTACCTAAACTCTAAATGTAGGAAGGCTTCATTCAGTGTTATGTCTTAAAGCCCTTGTTTCTTCCCTTATTCTACACTTTGCCCCTGGGTGATCTTTCCTAGTTTGATGGTTTTAAATGCAATCTCTAGCCCATACATCTCCATATTCACAGGCCCCAAAGCTTACTTGACCCTGCTGTTTGAATTAATAATAAGCCACTTAAAATATGACATGGTCAAAATAGAACTCTTGATTTCCTCCAAGCAAACCTGTTCCTTTCCCAATCTTCACGATCCTTGTAAATCATCCCTATGTACCAAATTGCTTAAGCCAAAACCTTAAAATTTACTCTGAATTTTTCCCAAATTTTCTTGTTCCTCCACATATAATTTATCACCAAATCTTAATTCTTCCTAATACATGTTGAGAATCTAACAAATTTCCTCCTTCTCATACCATAATTCAAGTCCAAGCCATCATTATCACTAACTGGCATTATTCCAATAGCCAATAGTCTCTCTGGACCTACTTTTGCTCCTTCCTACTATCCATTCACCAGAGAGCATCCAAAATAATCTCTTAAAAACATTTTATGTACCTACTACCCAAAGCCAACTATAGATTCAATACAATCCGCATCAAGATACCAATGACATTCTTCACAGAAATAGTAAAAGCAAACCAAAAATTTATATGGAACTTCAAAAGAGTCTGAATAAACAAAGCAATCATAAAGAAAAAGAAGAAAGCTGGACGTATCATACTTCCTGATTTCAAACTTTATTACAAAGCTGTAGTAATAAAAACAGTATGACACTGGCATAAAAGTAGACACATGGACCAGTGGAACACAGTACAGAACCCAGAATTAAAGCCCCACATATATGGTCAACTAATATTTGACAATGGCACCAAGAACACCCAATAGAGAAAGAATAGCCTCTTCAACAAATGGTGTTGTGAAAACTGGGTAAACATATGCAGAACAATAAAATTCAACCCTTATATTATATCGCTCACAAAAGTTAACTCAAAATGGATTAAATACTTAAACATAAGACCTGGTACCATAAAACTCCTTGAAGAAAATTCAGGGAAGAAGTTCCTTGGCTTTGGTTTTGGCAATAATTTTTTGGATATGGCACCAAATCAAACAACAAAAGCAGAAATAAACAAATGGGACTACACCAAATTTAAAAGACTCTGTACAGCAAAAGAAACAATTTAAAAAATTAAAAGACAACATACAGAATGTGAGAAAATTTTTGCAAACCATGTATCAGATAAGGGGTTGATATCCAAAGTATATAAAGAACTCATATAGCTCGTAACAGTAACAATGAAAAACCCAGTCCAATTTTTAAAAATGGGCAGAGGAACTAAATAGACATTTTCCCAAAGAAGACACCAAATACCCAAGAGGCACATGAAAAAATGCTCAATATCACTAATCATCAGGGAAATGCAAATCAAAACCACAATGATATATTACTTTACACTTGTTAAAATGGCTATCCTGAAGCATACAGGTGATAACAAGTATTGGTGAGAATGGGGAGAAAAGGGAACACTTGTACACTGTTGGTGGGAATGTAAATTAGTTCAACAACTATGAAAAACAATAAGGAGTTTCCTCAAAAAATTAAGAATAGTACTGCTAAATAAATCCAGCTGTTCCACTTCTGGATATTTATCTAAAGAATATGAAAACCCTAATTCAAAAAGATATATGCACTCCTATGCTCATCTCAGTATTATTTACAATAGGCAAGAAATGGGAATACCATAAGAGTCCATAAATGGATGAATGGTTAAACATGTGAGATACACACACACACACACACACACACACACACACACACACACAGAAACTTAGGTACACACACACTGGAATACTACTATTCAGCCATAAAAAGGAATGAAATCCTACCATTTGCCATAACATAGGTGGACCTGGAGGATATTATGCTAAGTGAAGTAAGTCAGATAGAGAAAGACAAATACCATATAATTTCACTCATATGTGGAATCTAAAAAAATGAAGAAAACCAATGAAAAAACAAAATAAAACTAAAACAAACTCATAGATACAGAGAACAACGTAGTGGTTACCAGAGGAGAAGGGGGTTGGGGGTTGGGCAAAATGGGTGAAGGGGGTCAACTGTACAGGCCAACTTAATAACAATAATCAGGTCTTGTTATTTGACTCTGAATAAAAATACTATTGTTTAAAAAATAAATCAGGTGATCATTACAATTTTAGATATAAAGGAATGCATATTATTAAAAAATTGGGGTATAGTTACCTCAATGTTGTATCTATACATCACTATCCAGGAATGAGATATTTTCCTTTTAATTTTTTAAATTGAAGTACAGTTGACATACAATATTATATTAGTTTCAGTTGTACAACATAGTGATTCAACATTTATATACATTATAAATTGAGCACCACAATAATTCTAGTTACCATCTGTCACCACACAAAATTATTACAATATTATTGACTATAATCCCCATGCTGTACATTACATCCCTGTAACTTACTTATTTTATAACTGGAAGTTTGTATCTCTTAATCCCTTTCACCTATTTCACTCAATCCCCTATCCCCTTCCCCTCTGGTGAACACCAGTTTGTCAGGAATGAGATTTTACACATGTGATTATATTATTCCTTTGAGTACTAACACTTTTTTTAATGCTATGTATTTTCTGGGTTAATAATTCTGTAATATATATTTATTTGTTTTCATAAGCAGAAGTTAACTTTTCTTGATAGAGCTAGGTCTTTAAAAATTATAATATGCAGTGAAAATTTTGAGGACAATTAGTACACTGAGGATTTCTTGTCCTTGCACTGAGTGCTCTAACACAGCTATAGTATTTACGTTCTAATTTCAGTTTTCAATAGTGTTTCTATCTCTTTCCCTTTGAGTGTCTACCAACTATCACTTCTTGCTGCTGTCTTCTAGCTAAATTCTAGCATCTCCCATTTTCTTAACTTTCTGCCTTTAATGTCCATTGGCCTTTAACGTCTACTGGGAAAACAAATGACAACTCTTATTTGAAAAGCAGTTTTAAAAAAAAGCTAAATATGAGTGAAGAAAAAAACGCAAAATGAAAAAAATGAAAAAAAAACACTACAATGCCTACAGATAAGAATATAGAGTAATAGGAACTCTCATACACTACTAGTGGAAGTGTAAATTGGTGTAAAAATTTCAAAAACTCTCTGGAAAAAGCTATGTAAACTGAAATCACACACACTTATAATACAGGAATTCCATGAATAGATTTATTTCTAACGTAAACGAAACTGTGAGCAGAAAGACAGGTACAAGAAGGTCCATAGCAGCATTTTTGGTAAGAACTCTAAACTGGAAAAAAGGTAATGTCCACCAGCAGTTGACAGGATAAGTTGTACTACATTCATTCAATGTTAAAGTATATAATAATGAAAATGAGCAAATACTGCTATATACAACAAAGATAATTAACAAGACATAGTGGATTTTTATTGGAAAAAAGAGAGCTACAAATGAGTACATATTGTATAATTCCATTGATATTGTACAAAACTCAGAAACCAGCAAAACTAATCTGTGATGCTAGAAGTCAGAATAGGGGCTTCCTCTTGGGACAAATATGAGGGGAGAGATGGGATGGGTGCCATAGTAGGTTCTGAGATGCTGGTAATGTTCTGTTTCCTGACTGGCATGATGGTCATAAGGTGTGTTAAATCTGTCGTAATTTATCAAGTCTACATTCACGATTTGTGTACTTTGTCTATGTTATCTCAGTAAAAGCACTCAAAGTTAAAATATTTTATTAAAATTATGCTGAAGATAAACAGTTGTATGGAAAGATATTCACAGGTTTTTAAAATGCAAAAAGAAGGTCAGAAACTATCAAAAGAAGTTCAGAATGGAGAGTATGATCCCATCTTTTTACTTTCATACTTAGGGTGGAAAACATGTCATATGTCACAGCCACAGGCACAGCTCCTTCGTTTTTCATTTAGCAATAACTAGAACAGTTTGGACACTGGTAAAGTAGAAATGGCTGAGACCAGAAGTGTAGTTCAATGTGGCTATGGAACAGATTTCATGGAAGGATGTACAGGGGGGATAAAGATGAAGATGGAGAGCCAGGTAAGGACCAATTTGCGAAGAATTTGAATGCTGTAGAATGGGATCAGCATGTCATTTCAGAGGTAAGATATTGTCATTCAATGCTATTTTTATCTATTAGATGCAGGGGTAGTAGAAAATTCAACTTACAAAAAAATGTGAACTGGATTTCAGGGGGAAATTGCATTTGTTTTCTTTAATGACTGCAGAATTTAAAATCCTCTCTGAATCTGCCCTTGGGAAGCACCTGTCTAGACAAGGAGCATGGAGTGCTTCCGGCAAAGAGGAAAGACCAGGGTGAGGGATCCCATCAGGTCTGATCTCAATTACTCCTTTGTAGCAGCTCAAAAGATGCTGCTGCTTTCCACAAGATTCTCCTAAGATATGATCAGCACAGAAACTGAACATTTCTACCTGTAGAACATGCACATTCACTTGTATAAAAATTGATCTTTTTACTCCAGTTTGGCCAAATCCATGGTCCTGAACTGCCTGCTTCCCTACTTTAAGAAAGCATCTGGAATGTAGAAAATGTCAGAGGTTAAGTGTCTGGACCCTCATGTGAAGGCAATGCCCTCTGAGGGAATTCTAGGGCACAGGATAACTGAATGTAACAGTATTCATTACCATCAAGAATTTAAGGAAGGATTTCAATTGTGGAGAAAAATGTAAATTTTTCTCCTTCTCAATATTCCACTGCATACCCTGATGGTTGAGAGCTAGGATTTAGCCCAATTACTTTGGTAGCACTCCCAGAAAATAAAGCAGCTGACTCCTCTTCCTTGCTGAAGCGTTTGAATTATGCCTCCCCAAACACAAGACCAACTACTTAAATAATCAGGTCCTATTCTGGTGGTGTTGTTCTCACCTTATGGAGCCCCAACCAGTCCTCACATACTGCTAAATGAAGAAACAGGAAATCCAATCATTCCTGTCATCACTTTCATCCGCATCTCCCTCCCAACCTAGTGCACTTTGGCTCTAGCCACCCTGGGTGTCCAGCTGTTATGCAAACTTATTTTGTACTTTCAAACCTCTGAGCCTTTTCTGATGCTGATCCCTCAGCCTAGAATGCCCTTATAAATCCTTCCCATCCTATTCATCACTTAGAGCTCAATTCTTCCTTGAGGCATGTGCCCCCAATCCAAGACACCCCAGACTAAGCTGTAATTCATTGCTTGTTCCTTCTGTGTTTGTACCATATGTTAACTGTCCCTCCATCAGAGCATATATTTTCAACTACTTTAATTAAGAGTATCTTAAATAAACAGGGCTAATCATTTGTGAAGGACAGCTGGTATTGAGAGAAAGTACTTATGCTTGAGATTCTGACAGACCTGGATTCAAATCCTGGTCTCTTCCACTTGTTGCCTGACTTTGGACAGGTAAATTCACCTCTATGACTCAATTTCCTCATCTGTAAAATGAGGACCATTAAGAGTAGTACCTCATAGCTAAGATTAAGTGATTTAATATGAGATAAGTGAAAATACCAGAAATAGTGTCCGGTACATAATAAGTGCTCCATTATTATTACCATTGTTTGAACCTACCCCAAAATGTAAGCTCTACACAGAAAGGGATAATCATTGTTTGTCCTCTGGTGTACCTCTAGTACCCAATACTGTGCCTAGCATGTGACACATACTCAAGAAACATATGTTGAATGAGTGGATGAATTAATGAATCCGTGAAATAATTCTCATCTTTAGCATCCTCCTCCTCTCCAAATCCTCTACTGCCTATTAGCTTTATACCCCACAGAAAACCTTTGTGTTGCATCACTGAACATTCCCCAACCCTTACCCTCTTTGCTTTACCTTTGTTTGTTACCCCCTTTCATGAATTCTTTTCTCTGACAAGTTTGACTCTAGCAACAACCACTTCAACTAGCCTCTCGGGCCAGGCAGAAGTAGGGGGCCGGAGTCGGGTACTGGGAGCGGGGCGTGGCCACCACGTCGCAGAACGCAACTGCGCCTGCGTAGGCTGCGGCAAAGCCTAGCTCTCTGAGGGTTGCGTTTATTGCTGGCTGGTGTTTGTGTAGGAGGATCGCTCCTCTCACCAGCTCTCACTTCTGATCCGCGCAGCTCCTGGGTTTCTGGCTTCAGCTTTGTGCTGAGGCGCCGACACACCTACCATCCTCTCTCCGACGAATCGCTGACCTCCCCATTCCTGTTCCTGTCTCCTGGAACCATGTCTCTGGTAAGCCAGAATGCGTGCCACCGCAACGCAGAGACCACTGTAGATTACAGCGACTTCCATGGTGAGATGCAGGCTACTAATGCCTCCGGGTCCCCCACCTCCATGCTAGTTCCTGATGCTCCCCAGGGTCTTCAGGCGCCAATCGATTCTCAGGGCGCTAGCGCTTCCCAGGCTGCGCAGGACCCGAACGACTTCGAGGTGCTGATAGATGAGCAGTCCCGACGTTTGGGGGCGCTCAGGGTCCACGACCCTCTAGAGGACAGGTCGATTGCTTTGGTGAATTTCATGCGAATGAAAAGCCAAATCGAGGGGTCTATTCAGCAGACAGAGATGCTAGAGTTCCTCAGAGAATACTCAGATCAGTTTCCTGAGATCCTCAGACGAGCCTCAGCCCATCTGGACCAGGTCTTTGGGTTGAACCTGAGGGTTCTTGATCCCCAGGCTGACACCTACAAACTAATCAGCAAACGGGGTCTCCAGACCACTGATCGGATAGCAGAATCCCTGGACATGCCAAAGGCAGGTCTCCTGGCCTTGGTCCTAGGCCACATTCTCCTGAATGGTAACCGAGCAAGAGAGGCCTCCATTTGGGATCTGTTGCTAAAGGTTGATGTGTTAGATGAGCCCCAGAGGATCAACATCCCCTTTGGCAGCACAAGGAACCTCCTAACTACTGACTTTTTGCATATGCGGTTCTTGGAGTACTGGCCAGTGTATGGCACTAATCCCCTCGAATTTGAGTTCTTGTGGGGCTCTAGAGCCCACAAGGAAATCACAAAGATGGAAGCCCTGAAGTTTGTGGCAGAGGCCCATGATGAAGAACCCTGGAGCTGGCCAGAAGAATATAATAAAGCCCTGGAAGCTGACAAGGCCAAAGAAAGAAGCCAGGCTGCTGGCTTGGAGTTCTGGTCAGAGGACACTATGAATGATAAGGCAAATGATTTGGTCCAGTTGGCCATTAATGTCACAGAGGAGTTGCTGCCTATACATCAGGATGAGCTGTTGGCTCACACTGGCAAAGAATTTGAGGACGTGTTCCCAAATATCCTCAGTCGAGCTACTCTAATCCTCGATCTGTTCTATGGGTTCTCTCTGATTGAGGTTGATACCAGTGAGCACATTTACCTCCTTGTCCAGCAACCAGAATCAGAAGAAGAGCAAATGATGCTAGAGAGCCTGGGGAGACCCACTCAAGAATATTTGATGCCAATCCTGGGTTTGATCTTCCTGATGGGCAACCGTGTCAAAGAGGCCAGTGTCTGGAATTTGCTTCGGAGATTTGGTGTGGATGTAGGGAGAAAGCATGCCATCACCTGCAAACTTATGAGACAGCGCTACTTGGAATGCAGGCCACTGTCCTATTCTAATCCAGTTGAATATGAGCTTCTGTGGGGTCCTCGAGCTCACCTTGAAACCACCAAAATGAAAGCCTTGGAGTACATGGCCAGGCTCTACAGAAAGCAACCACAGGACTGGCCAGAGCAATATAGGGAGGCTGTTGAAGATGAGGAGGCCAGAGCCAGGTCTGAGGCAACTGCTATGTTCTTCTTTGGCCCCATGTGAAGTCTGGGGGAAGTATGCCACTTCAGTTGGGTGGCATCAATTAAAGGGGCCCTGGGGAAATGGGCACTGGGGCCCCAAATCAGAAGCTGGGCAGGGTTGGGGTGAAAAGTACACATTGTGCTTGCTATTTGTGCTCTATTTCTAATAGTATTTCCTTCCTTTTAATATACCCTTGAATTAGATTCATGATCAGTGTTTATAAATGAAATTGCTCATTTGCCATTCCTGTCTTGTTTCAATATAAAAGTTCATATAGCTGCATAAAGTGTAGTGGTAATATTTACATCTTTCTATGATGTGGAAGAGAATATACAGTTGTTCTTTAACCGTTTGAAATAATCAGTAAAATGGTCTGGTACAGGAGTTAAGTAACAACAGTAATAACATACCCACAACAAACACAAAATCACTCATCTGTTGATGTTCTCCCATCGTGTCTATGGTTTTATTATTTTTTTAATATTGGCATTTACCTGTATTTGCTTTGTGATTCCAGAGTGTAGTGAAAAATAAAAGTATAATGAATTAGGCTCCATGCTTAAGCATTCTTTTATTCAACAGACATGTATTAAGTACCTGCCATGCTCTAAGCACAGTGTTTATGCTGGGAATATAAGGGTGAGGAAGGCCCAGCTGAGCCCCAGAGATTGAGGGGGAGGGGCTGTGGAAGTAAACCAACAATTATTTCTGTGGCAAGTCGTATAATAGGGGTAAGCTCAGAGAGCTATGAGAGTTTACAGGAGTAACTCCCAACTAAACTTTGGGTTCTGGGAGGGGACGGTGAAGGGGCAGGAGTGTCAAGCAAAGGGTGAGTGCGGGAGTGGTCAGGGGTGGTGGCAGGGGAGGATGAGGTGGTATGGAGAGCTGGGACAAGTTAACCTTTAGTGACTTCTATTGTAAGACCTGAGGTTGGGGAGAGGGAGGGAGGGAGGACTAGTCCGTGGGGTCAAGGGCAGTATGTAAAACAGCTTCGCGGGATTTAGTGTAGCTCAGAAAGACAGTGTTGAGTTCAAGAGAAGTGTGGGAGAGATAAACCTGTGGCAGAGATAACAAAGGTCCATATCCTCAGAGAGTGGGTCTTAGGAATCAACAATGGTTCTCCTGAAGCCAGCTGGTCTTGGATCTCGTGTCAGACGGAACAATCCACCCGGAGGAACTCTGAATGGCAACCTCTGCCTGCGCTGTTTATTTCTGCACTCAAGCCGTTAAGGTGAGTGTTAGTATTTTGGTTCTCTTCATTCAGATGCCGGATCTCGCAGCTTCTAACCCTGCTCGGGGCTCTCTCCAAGCCTTCCCTAGAGAACAGGCAGCTAACAATTTCTGTAAGGAAGTCTTGGCTCAGTGGTGGATGTTATACATAAAGTCACCTATAACGCGAGGTGGCGGGGGTAGAAGGGGGCTACCTATCAGTGGTGTAGGTTTTATGCTTCCTCACCTCCTGGCACCCACAAGCTTTCTGCCCTTTCATCCGTTTAATCACTAGGGGTTACCCTCAACTGCCACCTCCTATAAGATGGGAGAGAGGACTTTCCTCACATTTTCGTCAGCCTCAGGAAGAGAACGACATAACCGTCTCGCTGTGGGGAGGGGACAGAAAGACGGGAGATACACCCTTTCGGCCCCCAAGTCCAGCAGCCGTGCAGAAGCCAAATTAGAGGTGCTTGCTTGGGGAAGCCACTGCGCAGGCGCACTCCGAAGTTGCCTGGGAGATATAGGCCCCACTAGTCTCTGAGATCTTCTCTATCTTCGCATTCCGAGGAAAACTGAATGCTAAGGGCGGGATTTCCAGTGACAAGGAAATGAGTAACTGGAGAGAAAGGGGTTTTGGAAAATAGGATGGGGGTGGAGTTGAGAGGCAGGAGAATATCCAACTTGAAATCTGGGACCTTGAAATAGGGTATTGCCTCCATGCTAAACTGAGAGCCTCTCATTCTTCAGCCTCCTTGGACCTTTAATCTGTACATGCTTGTGGGGCAAGGGGGAAAGGGGCAAGCTGATTAAAGTGCCAAGTTTTTCTTGCTCTGATTTTTTTTTGGTGGGGGGGATTAGTAGACTCCTGGATCTTCAGGCACATCAGTTCTTCTGGGGGCACCAGTTGAGAGAAACTTGCCAAGGGGAAGGTGTAGCATATGGACCAACAATAATGTAAAGCTGCCAACTTTTTTAGTACTAAATATGTGCCAAGCACTACGCTGGATGCTTCACTTTCTTTAGCTCCAATCGCTCCACCAGTTCTCCAAAAAGCATTTTAATAGTCCCATTTGACACTATAGGAAACTGAGGCTTAAGTAATGTGCCCAAGGTCACACAGCCAGTCAATGACAGCTGGGATTAGAGTTTAAGTCTGCTTTTGGCTACAATTCACCCTGTTTACAGTGCATAGCATCACAGGCCCCCTTCAGCCTTTGCTGTGTTCTCACTCGAATTTGTTGACTCTCAAAAAATATAAGGAAGGGCTGTATGCCAGGCTGGGAGGGGCAACATGACAGCCCTCCAAAAGAGGATGAAAGTGAGGCTGGAATTTCTCCAGGCTCTTCCTTGTTCCATTACTCGGGCTCCCTGAGAGCTGTGTAGGTGTGAAATGTGCATTTCTGTCCAATCTCCCTGCTCTGTCCTAAGAATCTTCCCCACTTTGCTCTCTTCTGCAAGCTTCCAGCCTTATATGCTGGCTTTTACTCAGGGAGAGTCAAATATCACTATTTCTGTTTTTTGTAATCCTGAAAGAACAATGACCTGACAGAGCTCTTGCCTTGCCCAGGGGAGCTCTTGCTTTGCCCAGCTCAGGATGCAAAAACAGAAGTGGGAACTAGACTCTGTGTCATACATGCCACATGTAATTTCCCAGAAGTAACAAAGGTGAAGCTTGTATACCTATGGTAAGGGAAAGGCTGTAGTTATCTTAGTGGCTACAGCCATTCCTTTGAAGGTCATGCGAGGCCTGGATACTCTCCTTTATTCACGTACCAAATTAGAATTAACATCCCTTAGGAGAAACACTTAGGGGTGGAAATGAGTGTATGGCAAGCAAGACTTACAAAGGATGTTGTATGTATTACTCCGAAGTACAATCTCCATTAAGCCTTTAGAACACCGAACAAAATACCCTTCTTATCTATGTGAATTAGTTTGTAAAATGGTACAGTCTGAGTTCATTTGCAGATTCTTTGGGCTATTGATACCCACCAAGTATTGAAGTTTTGGCCAAGGTGGGGCTTGCCGACTGGGTGTTGGTTAGATATGTATTGTATATGCATCATCCTGTATATGCAATGCTATCCAGAGTCCCCTTTGATCTATGATTAGGATCATTGCTGGAGAAAAAAACATTGAGAATACATTCATGTTCAGTTGCTGAGGCCCAGGAGCGCCCTCTTTTGGAGAGGATGGATGGTTAGAGAAGCCTTTTCCTGCCCTTCTCTTCATCAGTTTCTGTATACTAGTTGTCACAAATAAGCAATACAATCCAAGGAAAAGCTGAGCTGGACTGACAAATGTGGACTTCAAGCCAATTCTCCCAGCCACAGGATTGCTGCCCCTAAACCCTCTGGTACCAACAATCTAGGGCAGCCTGTAAGTACCCTTCAGGTTCAGACAAGGACGCTACAGTCTCCTCCTCCCTTCCTAAGGGTATCTCCATACCGTGAAATTTCTCACTCAACAGGCTTTCTCTTCCCCTTCCATGAATACTCAAAAATGTCTTAAGGAATTGTCTGCAGGCAGGGTTTGAGGCTAGTTGCAAAGAAAGCTGTAAAAGAAATACCAGAGTAGGCCCTCCTCCCTGAGACATTTTTGTTCTAGTCCTTGTACGAACACACTAAGCATAAGGAGGGGACAGTATATCAGAATGGCTATGAACTCTGGATCTGGACAATGCTGGCTCTGTCACTTCCTAACTGTGTGACCTTGGGCAAGTTACTCAACATCTCTTTCTAGACCTCTCAAAGCTGTTTTCAAGAAATTGATAGAAAAGCCCAGGGTCACACATTTATTATTTGATAATGTCAGAACTATAACCCAGGCCAATTGTATCTTAGTCTATTGATATTTCCAACCTACACCACTGCTTTTAAGACTGCTACTTGTCAGCACCTTGGTAGCTGAGTTCAAATGGTTACTGGGTTCTTAGACTTACTAGTGTTTGTTTTCTTTAGTAAATATTTCAGGTAAATATTAGCCCCAGGTAGTTATGAATTACTGAGGTTTAGCTGCATTGGTAATATATTCTTTATATTCTTTGCAGACACCTATCCACAAGACACTTTTTTAGGAGCTCATGTGTGGTCTCTTTAAGTAGTCCTCAGTGACCTACAGATAATCACTTTCTCTATATACCACTCCAGGAGTCCCAAACAAACAGTGAGGATGACTTCTCTTAAAAGGAGGCAGGGTTAGGAAGGGATTTGGGATCTGAAGCCTATGGTCTGAGAAGCCTATCTCAAATTGCCTTTCTCCTGAAAGCACTTGGTTTGGCATGGGCTGGCCAGGGTAGAGCATCTGTCCTCTGAGTGTCTACTTCCCTTGAAATATAGAAGAGAAGGAGGATGTAGAAAGGAGACAAGAATGGTCATTGCTTCTGAAGCTGCCCTCTGCTCTGAAGCCTCAACCACACCTCAAAGAAGCTTCCCTGGTGGTGAGGGCTGCAGGGTACAAGGTGCCCTGGAATGGTCCCAGCCTGGATTGCTCTCCTTCTGCAAGACAAAGAGTAATGCTGTCCTAGAAGAAGATGTTCGTTATTCCAGACAGTGAGGGAGACCACCCTGAGATCCAGCTATGAAGGCCAGGTGTGGAGAGATGGGTGCACACATCACTGCTCTCCTTTCTCTGGATTGGGGGCAGGGTCAGGGAGAGTATAAGGCCTAGGAGGGAGGAAGTAAGGAGAGGGAGCTTTGGCAAAACTGTTAACCATTTATATAATGTCTCCTCACACAAATATGGCCATGGACATCCTCAAAGTTCCTAACAGGGACATACTGAGTGAAGAGAAGTTGATCACCAGCTGTGACAGGGAACAAACTGGCCCCTGAGGTCAATGGCAACCCTACTGACCCGACCAACAAGGAGCCAGACCCAGCTCAGCCCAATCCTCAGGTAGTTCCACCTAAGACTGTCTTGGTCCCTGAGACTCACCTACACTGGAGGAGCCACCTGGATGTCAGGCTTGTCCAAAAGTCACCTACCCGGTTCAGTTCAACCAGCAATTACTGAATACCTGGTATATGCTAGCCTTGTTATATTAGATACTGAGACACAGGGATGATTCAGATAAGGCCCCTACCTTATCTGTGTTCTAACTCTCTATTCACCTTTGAGTCTGGTCAACTATATGATCAATTTATTAAGATTTTTATTTCAATGTGTACCTTTTTCATTTCTAGAATTTCTAATTGTTTCTTTTTCAAATATACCTTATTTAAAAAAATACTCTGTTCTTTTCTTAGATTCCAGTCCTCTTTTCATGTCTTTAAACATTTTAAGCAGTCTTATTTTTTTCCAGTTCTTTTCATATTTGTCTATTATTGCTTATTTCTTTAGTTGTAAATTCTGCATTTTGTTGGGTCTGCTCAGTATCTAACGGTGGTGAGTTTTTGTATGTACGTTATAACTTGTATCTGTGTGTTAATCCTTAGCTGGCATTACCTTCTGAGAGACTCTCTAAGGCTGCCTCTGCTGCCAATCTCTCCCTCTTGGGGAGGAAGGATGGAGTTATGTGCTGTCTGGTGCAGCTGTTCTACCCCAGTCCTTCCAGCACAGATACAATGTCTTTCTGAGCTTGAAGGCTCTCTTGCGCTCTGCTGAAGAGAATACCTCCTGCCTCATGGAAGCCTTCTCCTCTATATATGTCTTTGAGATATTTATCCAAATCTCTGTTGCCTTTTATCACTCAGTGCTCTTATAGTTTAATCCTTTTATAAATCTTTAGTGTCATTTAATGGGATTTTGGAAAGAAGAGGAAAAGAGGGATATAATCCTGCATCATGACCAGAACACAACTTTTATTTTAATAGGTAAAAGTTGAAGTCAATCTAAATTCTCACAGCAAATATTTTGGTTTTATTTGTTAATATAATTAGAGCCCCTCCTTTTAATGGAACAGTATAAAATATTTGGGAATGATGGAGTAGAGACTATTAAAGAATAGCAAATTATGGTTAATATATATTGTTAAATACAAAATACAAGCTATGAAACAATGGAGTCAATATTATCTTGCAAAAATGTGTGTGTAAATAATGGAAATATATTTCCTTTCAAACTGATGAATAGTGGTGTGGTAGACAAAATAACATTTCCTCAAAGATGTCCACGTTCTGATCCCTGAAACCTGTGAATATGTTACTTTACATGGCAAAAGGGACTTTTCAGATTGATTGAATTAAGGAAATTGAATTGGGGAGATTATCCTGGATTATCCAGATGGACCCAATGTTATCCCAAGAGTCTTTATAAGAGAGTGTCAGGAGGATCCGAGTTAGTGTGACAAATGAGGCAAGAGGTTGAAGTGATGTGAGGAGGGAATCCTGAGCCAAGAAATGCAGACAGCCTCTGGAAGCTGAAAAGACAGGGAAATGGATCCTCCCTTCAAAGGTTCAAGAGAGAACTAGCCGTACTGACATTTTGACTTTAGTGCAATGAGATTGATTTTGGACTTCTGACCTCCAAAATTGTAAAATAATAAATTTTTGTTGTTTTAAGCCACTAAATTTGTGATAATTTGCTACAGCAACAATAGGAAACTAATACAAATGCTTACTACAGGGCAGAGGAATTTAGATTTCTGTCTATTTTGCTTGAAAAGAAATTAACATTCAGATAAATAAGATAAATAAAATACAGTGTTTAAAGCAGTTGGATCTGTCCATAACAATGAGACTATGGTGTCAGCTTATGACTGTAAAAAATTAAAGTGTTGCAATACCCATGTAGAAGAATGCAGAAGGAAAAAAATGCAAGTAGTTACATGTCTCACAGAAGTTTAAAGTGATGGTGGGTTATGTAGGGCTACATTAAGTATTAACATAAAAATTTTAAGGAAATGCTTGTGTCCTGTACCCTGCAGTTTCATTTCTAAGAATGGATTTTGAGAAAACATTCTTGGATGTGAGCTTACATTTGGTTTGAAAGTATCATCCCAGGCTTAATTGAAATGAGGAAAAACACCAACTAAAACCAACTAAAAACGCCAACTAAATCTTCAATAATATTTGATTGGTAAGGAAAATAAAGGTCTTTCTATGTAATGGAATGATATAAAGACATCAGAAATTATGATATTCAATAATGGTTAATAGCAAGAAAGTTCATTTAGGAAACAATATTAACAGTGTGACTCAATTTCTATGGAATAAAAAAGGACTATTTCTCCAGCCACATTATAATCTTATTTATCTTTAGTTAGTGCTTTTACAGGTGATTTCTATTTTTTAAAATATACTCTAATGTTTATTTTCTTAATTTTCCACACTGGAATTATATTTGTTCTAATGAATTGAAGAAAACACCAAAGGCACACTGTGATAACCTCTTCTTTTTTTTTTTTTTTTTTTTTGCGGTACGCGGGCCTCTCAGTGCTGTGGCATCTTCCGCTGCGCAGCACAGGCTCCGGACGCGCAGGCTCAGCAGTCATGGCTCACGAGCCCAGCCGCTCTGCGGCATGTGGGATCTTCCTGGACCGGGGCACAAACCCGTGTCCCCTGCATCGGCAGGCAGACTCTCAACCACTGAGCCACCAGGGAAGCCCAACCTCTTTCTTTTTAAAAGTGGAAAAGAATTTAAATGTTCTAAATGAGGGTTTGGTTGAGGAGACAATCTTTTACGCTGTGGGTGGGAGCATACATATGAACAGCCCCTTTGTGGAGGGTCTTTTGGCAGCAAAATAACACTTTTGAAGGTTTTCTCAGGAAATAATCCTGCAGATAAACATAGATGTGGCTATATGGATTCCATAGTAATATTGATTGATCAGGCTAAAATATGAAATTATTTTAAAACCAAAAATTAGTTACAGAAAATAGGATTTGTTAATTAAATTGAATTCTGTCATTGTACAAGAAGGAGCAGAAAAATATTTAAAGGCACATAAATGCTGAAGATTTCTCATTTGTGATAAAAAGCAAATATTTTGTATGATTATATTTTTGTAAAAATAGGCATATATACATAAAATTTATGCAATGGAAATTAATGCTCTCAAACTTTGGTCACATCTCTATATTGCATGGAATTCTGGTGATTTTTTTATCTTCTTATCCTGATTTATTATTTGCCTACAGCCAAGTACTGTCTCTTGTGTAATAACATTTTAAAGCCTGTACAAAACAATAAGAACCAAGTAGTTTTAATTAATTAAATGAGCACAGACCCAGTATAATTAAAGGTACCCAATGAAGGTATTCACTTGGGCACTGTATCATATTACCCATGGGACCTTATACTGGAGCAACTTCAATGAAAGCCATTTGGCAACATTTCATTCAAAGCTCTGAAATATACAGGTACTTTCAAAGTGCCACTTAATCTTGTGAAATCTTTGCCTCATAAGTAATTCTGGATATCAGCACAAATTTAAATACAATGATGTTCTGTTCACCACCACCTATTTAAATTGGGAACAATTTGAATCACCTTTACTCAACAATGATGGAGAGGGTTGAGAAAGTAGGAATCATTCATGGGAATTTAAGGTACTACAAGCATTGCAAATTATGCCATAGAAGAATTTTTTTAACATCTTTATTGCAGTATAATTGCTTTACAATGGTGTGTTAGTTTCTGCTGTATAACAAAGTGAATCAGCTATATGTATACATATATCCCCATATCCCCTCCCTCCTGTATCTCCCTCCCACCCTCCCTACCCCACCCTTCTGGGTGGTCACAAAGCACGGAGCTGATCTCCCTATGCTATGCGGCTGCTTCCCACTAGCTAGCTATTTTACATTTGGTAGTGTATATATGTCCATGCCACTCTCTCACTTTGTCCCAACTTACCCTTCCCCCTTCCCGTGTCCTCAAGTCCATTATCTACATCTGCATCTTTATTCCTGTCCTGCCCCTAGGTTCTTCAAAACCTTTTTTTTTTTTAGATTCCATATATATGAGTTAGCATATGGTATTTGTTTTTCTCTTTCAGACTTACTTCACTCTGTATGACAGACTCTAGGTTCATCCACCTCACCACAAATAACTCAGTTTCGTTTCTTTTTATGGCTGAGTAATATCCCATTGTATATATGTGCCACATCTAGAATAATTTTTAAAGACACAGAAAATTGAAAAAATTGAATAATAGGGTTTTTAAACATTTTCTTTTGAAATAATTACTGATACACGGGAAGTTGCAAAGGTAGTACAGAGAGATTCTGTGTACTTTTCACCCAATATTTCCCAGTGATTACTACTTAAATATATCTAGAATAATATCAAAACCAGGAAACTGACATGGATATAAATGTACGTGTGTAGTTCTAAGTCAATTCATCACGTGTAATTACCACCACACACAAGATATAAAACTATTCCATCCCAAGAAACATTTCCTTCTTGCTACCTCTTTATAGTCAACACCCACACTCTACCCCACATACACTGCTGCCATCCCTTATCCCCAGTAACCACTGATCTGTTTTCCATCTCTATAATTTTGTCATCTCAAGTAGTTTATAAAAATGGAATCATATAGCATGTAAATTTTTGAGATTAGCTTTTAAATTCAGAATAATGCCTTTGGGATCCATCTAAGTTGTTGCAGGTATCAATAGCTTGTCCCTTTTTACTCCTGTGTAATATTCCATGGTATGAAAACCACAGTTTAGCCATTCACCTACTGGAGAACATTTGGGTTGTTTCCAGTTTTTCACCATTACAAATAAAGCTGATATGAATAAAATTGAGGAAAACTCCCTTGGATTCTTTATTTTATGACAGTTTTTATCATAAATGGCTGTCGAATTTTGTGAAATGCTTTTTTTTGCATTTGATCATATGATTTTTCTCTTTAGCCTGTTAATATAGTGGTCTACATTGATTTTCAAATATTGAACAAGCCTACATCCATGAAATAAACTCCACTTACTCATAGTGTATAATTTTTGTATGTACATATTATAGCTTAATTCTATTCACCAATTTTTTTAAAGAATTTTTACGTCTATATTCATGAGTGATACTGGTGTGTCATTCTCCTTTTATACTTTGTATGCTGGGATTTGGTGTATGTTGTCAATATTGAGTTTGTTAGAAGGAATTGAGAAGTGGTCCCTCCTCTTTTATATTTTCTGGGAGTGACTGTGTAAAATTGGTGTTATTATTCAAATATTTTAGAAAATTCTCCAGTGATGTCATCAAGGCCTAGAGTTTTCTTCTTTGGAAAGCTTTTTAACAATTTACCTTAACTCCAATAGGGCTATTCAAAGTACTTATCTCAAACTGAGGTAGTTGTGGTAGTTTCTGCTTTTTGTTTCTTCCTAAGTTGTAAAATGTATGTATTTAGAGTTGTTCATAGTATTCCCTTGTTATCCTTTTGACATCTGCAGGGTGTGTAGTGATATCCACTGTTTAATTACTGATATCAGTAGTTTGCATCTTCTACTTTTTTTCTTGCTAGATTTTTGTCAAATTTATTAATTTTCTTAAAGAATTGGCTGTTTATTGTATTGTTTTTCTCTACTGATTTTCTGGTTTTAATCATGGATTCATTTGAAGCTTACTTTAAACTTCTGGGTGTTGAGATTTCCTGTTTTCTTTCTGTTGTTGATATCTAGTTTGCTTTCCTGTGTTCAGAAAACACACTGTGTATGATTTCAACATGGAAAATTTACTGAGGTTTGTTATAAGGCCCAGGGCATGGTCTATCTCATTATATATTCTGTTGGCATTTGAAAAGAGTGTGTATTCTGCTCTTGTCAGGAAGAGTGTTCTCTAAATGTCAATGAGATCCTGTTGACTCATAGTGTCATTGAGTTCTTCTATACCCTTAGTGAATTTCTGTTTAGCTGTTCTATGAATTGCTTGGAGGAGTCTTGAGGTTATCAACTATAACTGGAGATGTGTCTATTTCTTCTTTCAGTTCTATCAGTTTTTGCTTCATACATTTTGCAGCTGTTGTTTGGTACATACACATTAGGATAGATATGTCTTCTTGGTTGATTTATTATTTTATTATGCAAGTTTCCCCTCTCCCTTGAAAATTTTCCTTGCTCCATCATCTCCTTTACCTGATATTAATATAACCACTCCTGCTTTTTGTTAATTAATGAGTGTGTTGTATAACTCTTCCCATCATCTTACTTTCAAAGTATCATTATACTCTGTATCATTATATTTGAAATGAGACTTTTTGCAGATAGCATATAGTAGGGTGATGTTTTTTTAATCCACTCTGCCAATGTCTGTCTTTTAGATGGTGTATATAGACCATTTTCATTTAATACGATTTTTATATAAAAGGTGTAAGTATGCCTTTTTATTTTTTGTTTTCTGTTTGTTCTCCCTGATTTTTATTTGTTTTCTTTATCCTAGCTTCCTCTGAGTTACTTGGATATTTTTCAAATTCCATTTTGATTTAGCTATAATGTTTTTGGATTTACCTCATTGTATAGTGTATTTAGTGGTTTCTCTAGGTATTACAGTACATATACATATATAACATCACAATCTACTGGTGTCAAATATTTTCCACTTTAAATGAAACGCAGAAAACTCACTTCCCTTTACATGATTTTTTTCTTTTTTCAAAATTGAAGTATAGTTGCAATGTTGTTTTACCCTTTACATTCTTTTAGTCTCCCTAGTTATAATATGATTTTTGTAAATATTTCCACTACATACATTGAGAACTACATCAGGCAGTGTTATAATTTTTGCTTTGACCTCAAACATAATTTAGAAAACTCAAAAGGAGGGCTTCCCTGGTGGCGCAGTGGTTGAGAGTCCGCCTGCTGATGCAGGGGACACGGGTTTGTGCCCCGGTCCGGGAAGATCCCACATGCCGCAGAGCGGCTGGGCCCGTGAGCCATGGCCGCTGAGCCTGCACGTCCGGAGGCTGTGCTCTGCAATGGGAGAGGCCACAACAGTGAGAGGCCCGTGTACCACAAAAAAAAAAAAGAAGAAAAGAAAACTCAAAAGGAGAAGGATATTATATTTACCCATTTTTAAAAATAAATTATTTTTTCTTTCTTCATAATGTCCCAAGATTCCTTCTTTGATCATTTCCTTTCTTATTAGAAAACTTCCTGCAGCCATTATTTTAGGGTAGCTCTGTTAGAGACAAATTCCTTAGCTTTCCTTTTTCATAGACTGTCTTGATTTCCCCTCCATTATTGAGGGATTTTTTCCCACTAGATATAGAATTCTGGTTCTATAGTTCTTTGCTTTCAGCACTGAAAAATTATGTGCCACTACATTCTGGTCTTTATGGTTTGTGATGAAAAATCCATTGTCATATGAATTGCTTTTCCCTACAATGCTTCAATTCTTTCTGGATGCTTTCATGATATTTTTTCTTTGTCTTTAGTTTTCAAAATTTGATTATGATTTGTTATGGCATGTTTCTTAGGGTTTACCATGTTTATTGTTCACTCAGTTTCTTGACTCAGCAAGTTTATGTCTTAGAATAAATGTGGTAATTTGCAGCCATAATTTCTTGAAATATTTTTAGCCCACTATCTTTATCTTCTCCATCCAGGATTCTAAGGACATGAATATTAGATATTTTGTTGTACTGACACAAGTTCCTCATGCTTTTTTTTTAGTATATGGTTTCTCAGTTTTCCAGATTGGGTGAATTCTGTTGTGTTGTCCTCAAGTTCACTAACTCTATACTCTGTCCATTCCATTCTGCTATGGGGCCCATTCATTGAGTTTTTCATTTTGGTCATTGCATTTTCTAGTTATAAAATTTCCATTTGGCTCTTCTTTATATTTTCTATTTCTTTGATGATAGTTTCTATTTCTTTGCTGAATCTTTCTATGTTTTCATTTGTTTCGAAAATGTTTGTCACTGCTTGTTGAAGCATTTTTATTCCTTTAAAATTCATGTCAGATAATTCTAACATTTGTGTCATTTCAGTGTTGACATTTGTTGATTTTTTTTTTCATTTTCACAGTGAGAACTTCCTGTTCTTTTCTATGTCATATGATTTTCTATTGAAATCTGAATATTTGGTTATTATATTATAAGAATGGATCTTATTTAAATCTTGTATTTTTAACAGGCCTCTTCTGTCACAACTCCAGTGGAGGAAGGGCAGGATGCTGCCTTTTTACTTACATGTGAGACAAGTCCAGATTTCCAACTTGGCTGCCACTAAAATCTGGGGGAGGAGAGGATCCTTATCCCTATGGGCAGTGGTGGGAAGCTCACTTCTCCACTTGAGCTCCACTTCAAGCTCACTACTACATCTCTGGTGATAACACCCTGGCAAGGAGTTATAAGGATGATGCATTATGCCTCCCTACTATGCCTCTACTAACCCCGTGGAAAGAGTTAGCCTTATTACTTCTGAGTGTTGGTGAAAGCCATGAAACCCCTCTAGGTCTCCTCTGACACCACCCCATTGAGGAGGGGTGGAAGTACCTCATAATCACTGGGGGGAGCTAGTGGGACAGGCTTCCCACATGATTACCACTGACACCAAAGGTATGGGGTCTTCTTACTTATCAGTGAGATGAAAGCCCCTGATCCCCAGTGGGTCTGCTCTAATACCATCCATGATTGGTGGTTACAGGGCCTCATTCTTGCCTGGTAAATGTAGAAGTCTAGGTTCTCCACTCAGTCTGTTCTAGTGAGGGTGGTGATGGGACTGCAGGTTTTTTCTGTGTTGGGCTGGAGTAGAGTGATTATTTTCTAAAAGTTGTCCGTCTTGTGAGGCTGCTACTTCCTCATACTTTGACTAGAGAGAGTAGGCTTTATCTGG